>NC_092209.1:59872692-59954574 GCF_043381705.1 Parasteatoda tepidariorum
GTTTAAATGGGCCTTTCATGTTATATCATTAAATTTAGTAATACTATTTCTCGGGCATTAGGTTTTAACTCTTATAAGAATATACATATTTTTTTTCTGTTTATGTGCAAATATTTTTCCGATGTGTTTTGGATGTTCCTTCTCTAAAAAAAAAGAGATACCATTTTGTTTTCGTTTGTATAAGAAAGGATATTAAACATTTTTCTTTTTTAAATTTAATTAGCCACAATAAAGAAGGAACGTTGCAATGCTACGTGCTACATTAAAGACGTCTCTAGAGTAACTGAATCACTGTTCATATGGAAATCGCAGGTATCCGTCTCATACAACAACGCCCCCTATAGTTCGTTGCGATCGCGAATCGCAACGGCGCTTCTAGTGTTAGAATGATTTAAATAACTTCCATTTTAGTTTTTGTTGTATTTAAAGTAAACAAAAATAACTGTTATAAATGCTTAAAAGGGTTATCAGGGAAACTTATTTTTCTATTGTTGAATTTAGTAGTTCATTAAATATCATAATTTTAACTAAAAAGTTCACTGAGAAATACTAAGGCAGTTTGTTATAAAATGCATAGATTTTTCTGAAATATTCAATCTATTGTTAAGATAGCACTAAAAATGCATATTTAATAGGAGTATAATTTAAATATAAAATTATTATATCGATATAAGCACAATTATACATGTTCTAGGAAACATTATTATCTATATTATTATTATTAAACGGGCAAACTCTCAAAATACTTATGCATTAACTACCAAAATAATAACAATATGCCGTTTAGTCATAAATGGATATTTATTAGTTTTTATAAGGGAAACAAAATCTTTTTTTTTCCATTCCAGAAGAATGATATCAGGACAAAATGTAATGTTTTTAAGTTTAATCATATTTTTATATGTGGTAAAAGTAATAGCGGAACGAATTTAATTTTTTTAGTTTTTGTTGCGAGGTATTAGAGAAATCAATTATAAAAAGTATTTCATACCTTCAAATAAAAGTTCAGATAACTTATTCAATGTTGATTTTATTGCTAGAAATAATAAAAATATAATTAATAATACAATGAATAACTAGGTTTATTCCCCATCCTACCCGCTATTGCTTAGAGATCAATTTTAATCAATAATACTATTTATAATTTTGTATTTATTCGTATTTTTTATTGGTATTTAATTAATAATGATTAAAAATACTATAGTTAACAGTACAAGATAACAATATTGCTTTAGCATTTTTTTTTTGTCTTCTTTAAAATCGATTTTCTTCAACTTCCTTTTTTATTTGTACAAGAAATGTTACAGTGGATGCCAGAATAACGTTTTATAGTCCCCTCAACTTTGTCATCAAATGGTGACCTAATTCAAAAGGTGAAAATGTGCAGCAGAATTTTTTTTTTAATTTTTCTTGTGATTTAAAACTAAGTTTTTAATTAAATTTTAAAAAAGTGCAGATACATTAGATAACATTCGCTGGCATTTTTTAAATATTTCTCTTTCCTTATATGCATTCATATAATTATACATATAATTTTGCATGTGAGTTCAAAACGCCATATTTTGATAGTATGGCATCTAACTATATTAAATTATCCTCCCTTTTTTGATAAAAAAATGTGCCTTGGGGCTCTCAAATCAAATACATGTCTTCGTATAATGAATCCTCACATGTCTATATATATTTTAGCATAACTAAAGTAGTATACATTTTAGTTATAACTACAGGTCATATTAATAGCAATTGATGTACCATCTTTGCAGCTCTAGACAAAATGAAATTGTGTGATTTTATTTTGAATTATCTTGTCACTAAAATAATAAAAAAATAATAAATAAGAGATCTTTCTTTTGTTTTGCATCGTTTGGTAGTAATTTAAAGTATCAAATACGATGTGCAGTCTTAAATAAAAAAAGCTTTCAGGTTTTAAATACTTCCACGGTTTTATTATAAAAGCTTTTCTTGTTTGCAAATTTTGCTTTTGCTAAATAAAAAATACTCTTTAAAGTGATTGATTGAACAACGTCTGAAAAATTATTATTTAAAAAGTGTGAGAGAAATTTCTAAACAAATAATGAGTATTTTTAAAATGGCTTAACTAGCTCTATCAATAAGAAAAAAATTACTTCTTTAGGAAATATTTAAAAAGAGATAATGATAAAAATATCCTGCTTGTTATTTCCCTAATTATTAATTTGGGTACCCTTATCTTATCACCATGAAATTCCGAATGATGATTAATTTCTTCCCTGAAAAAAAACTCATTCAGATAAGGAGAAACTATATCGACCCCTTTTTGCAGAAAAATACTCTATTTAATGATATTTAATGCTCAATTCTGTTGCATTAATTAATGTTCTCTTATATATAGCGCGAAATGCTATTTTTTATTAAGTTTTTCTTTCAATTTAAGGCCTTATATGTATGTAATTAAAATTGCAATTAAATATAGATAAATAAATTAGCTTTTTGATAAATGACATTAATATCAGATGAAGGAAATTTTCGGAACCAATCAAAAACTTTATTTTCTTTCTTATTTATTCTTCTTCTGACATTTTAAAGTTTTGGTGAATCCATTAAGGATGAGTGTTTCTTTCTATAGAGGTTCATTGAAAACGTCAGGTAGTTACAAAATTTAATATTTCTTTTATGCAAAGTTATTCTCAATTAAACAAAAAATTTTGTAAAGTATCATTTTTTTCCGATGCTATTTCATAAAAAAAAGCACATGAAAAACTTTTCATCTTATCATCAAATTTTTAGATTTTTTACCGTTGGTACCGTTGGTCATGTTAATTCGGACGTCTAGTTTCTGCCACACTAGATGGCAGCACCGAGACTCTGTCTGAATGCTAAAGTGCCGGAAATGCCAAGAGTCAATAAGGCACTCCAGGGATCTTTAACACGCTGCATAATCATGCGACATGGCCACTGAGGATTTCCTGCATCCCGAAAATCCGGTGTCTGGGCCGGGGATCGAATCCACAGACTTGGGCTCAGAAGGCCGACGACAAACCAACTGCGCCACATTTTTTTTTAAGATATCAATGTACAATTTTAATTACTCGAAAAGTTGAGTTTCAATACGGTAGCTTATTTCTGTAGAATATTGTTTTAGGTTACAAAATCAGGTATAAAATTTAATTTCTCTAAATATTTTTTTTCAATGGACTTAGATTCGCAAACTGAAAACACCGGTGTAATCTAATCTAAAAAGTTTAACGCAGGAAACATCCTAGAATTCATTTTCCTACATTAATTTCTTTATTCCTTCATTCGTTCAATTATGTTTCTTCTAATATTTTTAAAATTGCTTCAGAAAATCAAAACGTTTTGCTCTCAGATGTGAAACTAATTTCTGTGAGAAAATTCCGCGCAATACTTAATGTACAACACTCGTGATATTCTTAACTGATATCTATTCTTCCGTATTTGTGACAATAATAATAAGAGCTTCATGGTTCTTCCACTATGTTTCAAATTACTTCAAAGAACCTAAATATGTTAATGTTAAATGTAAAATTCAAGTGCAATTCAAATTCAAATTTTTTTGAGAAAATTTAAAAATCATTTAACGTAAAATACACGTAATATTTTTAATAAAAATCTATTCGTTTTATTTACTACAATAATAAAAGTGGAACAAAGGTAGAAATATTAAGAGAAATTTATCTTTTCACACAAAAGGGACTTCAATAATCTTTCCTTACAACATTTTAAGGATTTTTCATTAAATACAAGCACAGCAAAACTGGTTCACTTTCATTAACATTCTTTAACTAATTTCATTTCGTAACTCAAATATTTTCTGTCCTGAAAAACCCACTGAAGCATTGAAACACGAACTCAAAATATTCTAATTCAAAACTATCATTAATACTTCATCAATTACGCTCGCGTAAAAGGCATTTAGAGTGACTTCGGTGCTTTAGTATCAAAATAATTTATCTTGTGTGCGAAACAACTGGAGAGTTTGACAACGAAAGATCGAGATATTTCATTACTCTAAGCTGATAAAACTAATTAGGTAAAGTAAACAAGATAATGTTTTGTTTAGAAGAACCAGTGTCCCCGTCATTACACGTTTGCTCTTTACAACTGGTTAATTGATTTAGTCAGAAAATTAATATCCAGTAGAGTTATTTGTAACGAGTTCTTGGAAGTTATCTTTTTTTTTATTCTAGAGTCAGTGCATGTATTTTCTGTGGTTAACTTTTGAACTTATTTCATTTGTTAGGGCATAATATTGTTTGTACAGAAATTGTTTTCTTGAAATAGAACATAATTACGTGAATTATTTTGGTTTTTAATAATTTTTATTGCGAAAAATTGTTTATTAATCTGTCTTAATTAATCTGAGTAATAACTATTAATCACATCGTTATAAGGTATCTTGGCTATTTATCTCGACCTTCAATTAGCCAAATGGCACTAGAAAATTGGGAAGACAGCCAAACAGATGGCTTGATGACATTAAAAAAAAAAGGAAAAACATTAAAAGCGACTGATTGGGACAGACACAAAAGGAAAAACTCTTTGGATCAGCAAAGAGCTGTAGTGCCAAGAAGAATCAAACTTTATTTAACAGTCTTATTGGGGTCCAGAAAGATCATTTGCCTCGCAGTGAGGTAACCCAGATTCGAATCCAAGAGATGGCTGGTTGATACGAATTCTGATAGCTGCTAGTACTGACAATCCTGGGAACAGTAGTCCTGGTGGAGCCGTCGTGGCACATGGGATAGAGCGTTTTACTCACAATGAGATGAACCAGGTTCAAATCCCAGTGATGGCTGTTCTATATGAATTCCGCACCCGTCTCGCACCGATCACAGTGCTGACGTAAAATATCCTTAATGATATACTGATCATGTTTCAGAATCCTCTTGCCATCAGGTAATCGTGGGAGGTTTTCCTGGAGGAGGTTTTGTAATGCAAATGTGGGTTGGAATGTGTCGTGTGTGGGTTGGATTGTGGTGGATCTTAATGGAACTAATTAGTTCCATTAAGAAGTCATTCAGGAAGAAAGACTAGTTTATTCTAATGCTTGATCCAGGAGTCCCCTTGTCTTTCCAGTTTGGTTCGAAATTACGTGACTAAAAATTGAACATTGATAGTTGTAGACTCACAATGGCTCTCGTTGATCAAATCCGGTAATAAAAAGAAACATAAAGGCATTTTACTTTAGATTTACATATAGATGTTTTATAGACAAAAATATATTTGGTTATTTTTTTCATAATTTAGATTAGATTAAGTAGCATAAGCAACATACTCAGTTATGAATAAGCCCATTGCCTTTTTTACTGTAAAATAGATTTTGCCGTCATGCAAAGGGTACCTTATTTTATCAGCAGTTTTTGCACAGTGTATAGAATCCTGAAATCTATGTAAAACATCATTTAATATTGAAATTGGGCCTTTTTTTAAAAAAATTAGCTGAATAATTTACTATTTTAAACTTAATCAGTATTAACATTTCCTTTACTCTTAAGTAAATATTACTTAGATTTTTTTATTTTTTATTTAGTTTTATGTTTAAGTGTTCTTTCGTTTTATATTTTGTCTCAGTTTCAGAACTAATGCATCATTTAGATAAAAATACAAGTGAATTAAATGCATACATGTATTTTAGTTTAACCAAACACTAGGCCCAATATTCTTTACATAAACTCTTATGATCAATTTATACGTGCAAACATACATTATTGTTTAATATGTATATTTAGTTTTTAAACTTAAGAGCTTATGTATAAAGTCTATAATGGATATTCATCTTCGTTGGGTTACTGCTTCTACAAAGTTAATAATACTCAGATTTTTTCAAAAAGAAAAGTTTAAACAAAGCAAATTCTAAATCTATTTTGTAATATATATTTACTCTGTTTTCCATAAAATGAAAATAGTTTTTACGATGTTTGTAAAATTGCTTCGAAATGCTTCGAGCAGAACTTAAATCATTTCTAAGGATGCTTTCTTAGCTCAAAGCATCAACGTTGAAACGAAATATTTCTTAAAGTTTCTTATGGAATGAATAGTTATGGGAAAACTTACATTTAATATAAATCTGAAATGAGTTTTGGAGGAAACACGAAGGAGTAAACATATATTTTACATTCAAAATTTAGATGTTGCATGCTTTGGAGTATTTTGTTAATATTTTATAGAAACAATTGAGTTTCAAGATGCTTGAACATTAGACCATATTTCAAAGAAAGAGAAAAACAATTCCTTAAACAATTCTTTTCGAAAAATAAAATATGGCTATTGTCTTGCAGTGTGTTTTTCTAGCAAAATCAATTTCTTATTCCGTAGGCAAAATGAAACAATTTCTTCTTGTTTTATTCAATATAGAAATTTCAAAAAATGAAGAATGAAAAAAGTAAATGTGTTTTTTAGTCTTAAATTTCAATTATAATATGTTCTTAATTATAAGAATAAAATACTCATGCTAGATGTTTCGGTTTTGTATGCAAGGATGAATTTCAAAATTTATTGTAATTTCAAATGTTATGCAAAAGGATGATTTTCGTTTGCTTTGATCAAAAAGACATCGATGAACATAAAATATAATCATAATCATTTTAATCAAACCTATTATAGTCTTGATCATCAAAATTCTACTTGTTCTATTCGATTTGGTAAACAAAAATATTAGATTAAACGGAACACTAGCTTTTCAATTATACAAATATATCATTTTCTTGGATAATTAAGATCCTTTTCGTAATAAAATATAATTATACACATGTTGAAATACTTTTGTTTTTAATGAAAGTGGGTCAACTTTCAAAAGAAAATGCATACTCAAACTAACCTGGGGTCATGTGATACCTACCAAATATCAAAGGAGTCACTCTGGCTCATCCCTTCATTCTAGGTACATAAGGTTTTGTTTATACGTTTCAATAAATCCAACATGAGCTGCGATGGCTCAGAGGATAGAGCATCCGCCTTCCAATGAGATGAACAGGGGTTCGATCCCGGCGATGGCTGGTCGATACGAATTCCGCTTCCGACTTGCACCGACTTCAGTGCTGACGTGAAATATCTTCAGTGGTAGACGGATCAAATGTTAGAGTCCCCTTGCCGTCAGACTAACCGTGGGAGGTTCTCGTGGTCTTCCGCTCCATGTAACGCCATTATCGGTTAGTTCCATCAAAAAAAATCCTCCACGAAAGCAAATTTCTCCCAATACTTGATCCAGGAGTTCCCTTATCTTCTGGATTGGGCTCAAAATTGCAAGGCTACGTAATTAAACATTAGGAGTCGTAAACCTAAAAATTGGGTCGGTTGTTTAACGATGGCTATAAAATAAAAAAATAAAGGCAACATATGAATAATTAAGTAAGCACATAAATTGGATCAAATAAGGAAAAGTCAGAAATACTCAACACTTTCAGTAAGTTATTTTTTGAAATACATAGTATCAGAAAAGGAGATAGGCCAAATTGTTGTTAGTTGGACAAAATTTTGAACGCACATTCCAAAGATATCACGTTATCATTATAAGAGCTGTGATAAAAAGAGATGAAGAGATGATATATGTAAATCATGCAAATAGATCTACATATTTGACCAAAATTATGACGCGAAATAATAACGCTAATTAGAATGATTAATTAGAAATCACGTCACAATATAGCGAAGAAATAATACCCCAAATGTGAGCAATCATAGATAGTGTGGATATGTGTCAATTATTAAAATAAAAATTTACATGTGTATCATACACGCAAGTTATGACACGACAGTATGACGATTGCCTAAATATACCATCTGTAGATCTCGCTGCTAATTGGCACGATAGGAAATGAGAAGCAAGCTGAGAAGTTAATGGTTGATGTCATCTGCAAATCATGTAAATAGAATCTTTGATATGACAATCAATTTAAATTTACACTATTTGGCATAGTCATTTGAACTTAAATCACAAGAGAGTGCCGGAAAAAAACTCTAATTTGGGCATTAGTAGATCAAGTAAATATGTGTTATTTATTAAAGCAAAATATTTCCTGAGTGCATGCAAAATAATATCTCTTTTTTCAGAGATAAAAATGAAACATTTTTACTACTGATTTTAAAAGTACCTCTGAAATTTAAGGGTATAACATGACTCCTTTTCTACCCTCGTGTATCGCTTATTGAAAAGCGTACTTCAAAGGTACAGTAAAAATGACCCTTTTCTTTTTTTATCTGTTTTCTATTTGATGATGTGTGAATTTAAGTGATACCAAGTGTTCATGCTTATGACTCATTTACAAATCGATATTTTGAACAATTCCTATAATCAGCATAAAGCCATAGCTAGAGATGGACAAAAAATAATAGTTATAAGTGTTACGACTTCATGGCAGTTATATAAGATAATTTTCAAAAAAGCGTTTTTCTAAATGGTAAAATAGTTTTTAAATAATAATGATGACATACAAGAAATGTAACTTTAATGTACCCCATACAGTGCATTGAAGACTTCACAAATTGAAAGATTTCACAAATTCACATTGAAAGATCTCTCTCTATATATATTTCTCTAGCACGGCGACAAAAAAAGCCTCATTACAACTCCCCGAATGGCAACGCTAGAAAATCGACCAATGATTGCTGCTAAAAATGTCACGTGCCAAATCTAGCTGAGGTGGCTCAACATATAGCACTTTTAAAAACGGAAACTGAAATAAAAATTCAGCTTCTGAAATCTCATACTATTGAGCTAGGCAGAAGTGAGTGGTATTTGTCGATAGATCTCTATTTTAGTATTTTGTCGAAAGCTCTTTTTTTCACGAATGTTACGAATTTATTTGACGATTTTTGATTTATATCACGAATTCATTTGTTCTATTATTGTTATTAGTTATTCATTGAAAAATGAGTCTCAGTCAATGAGTCTTTATTTGAATTCAAATTTATTTTAATGACTTAATATTTACTAAAAAGATGTAATTTTTTTTAAAAAAAAAGTTTTTATATGGATTTGAATGATTGTTTTGAATTCTTAGAATTTTGTGCATTTGCAATGTACCTAAGTTAGTAGCGAGAGAAGCGAGCTTGGTTTGCGAAGCAAACCATATAAGATTGCGTAGCAATTTTCGGGGGTTGGCGAGCGTTAGCGAGCAGGGGGCGCAGCCCACTAGTTTCATACATTTCTCTACATTAATCGTAAGCATTCACGAGATCAGTAATTTTTTCCTAAATCTAAATTTGTCTTGTACTGCTAACAAGGGAAGTATGCATCTCAAAACTTCTCATTAACTCTAGAAAGACTGAAATTTAGTAAATGCCTATATTGCTTAAGAGCAGTCAAAATGACTGCATTGTGAAAGAATAACTAATAGGTAAAGATATTGGTTCCATTAATTTTTCATGCTTTTTAGATTATTTACAGTTATATAACAAGTTTTCAGTTAAAATTAACGATAAAAAAAATTTACTTTACTTGGAAAAAAAATTATTTATGACTTCCTTGGGCAATATAGTGTTGAAGCAAAGTTAAAATTAAATTAAGGACAATGTTTGAAAATCTTTGACAGAGTACGAATTAGTCGGAAAATGTGCTCCTAAGGTCAATTAACCACATTAAAGTTTCAATTCACTTAATTTCAAGCTAATAAAATTTTTAACTCTTCTGTATTTGTGGATAACAGTTAGACTGTCTGTCTTTTACCGGAGAAATCCGGGGTTCAAATCTGAGTTATGACGCGTGAAATTTTACTCGTATTTTTCTCCTCTACAAAGGTTGATTAATTTTAATAGATTTTATTCGCTTTGTAAATCATTATTCTTTTAATTTAAATTATTTTTTTAAAACTAAAATTTTAAAAAACAGAAAATAATTCATTATTATTTTTTTAAAATTAAAATGTATGGATTATTTAAAAAAATATATGAAATTTTATTTAAATTACGCATTTTTGAACTTAATTTCGTAATTTAAAAAATAAAAATTTAATTTTAAATTTCAATGTAAATTGGTTTTAAAATAATCCATATATTTTAATAAATAAAATTCATTAACTTGTTATGTTTTTTTCTAAAAAAAAAAATTGAAAAAGTAACTCCAAATCAAGCGATAAAAATATATAAAGTGAATAAAACATATTAAATAATTATCACCCTTTTTAGAAGAAAGAAAACAAAGATTGAATTTTATCGTTATGGAGGGACTTGAACTTCAGATCTCTGTGTTAAACGGGGGCCAGCCTAACCATTATACCATGAATATACACCGAAAGGAGGTTTTTCTGGCTTAAAAATAAATGAACTGAATCGTTAATCGCGTATGTTTCACATTAGGAACAGATCTGGAAGCTAATTTATATTCTATCAAAGTTTTGAACCGTGATCTTTAATTTAAGATTACCTTAATTTAAATAGATCTTTTCGAGATGCATAATTCCTCTGTAAGTACGGAAATGAGAACGACAGTTGGAAACGGATGTCGGAAATGAAATGCGTTAAAAATGCGTTCTACGCATGCGTACATCTGTCCATGCACAGCTGGGAACGAGCGTTGTTTCTTTAAATGTACAAAAGCGAGGTAAATTATTTTTATATCTTTCTACACACAAAAACTTTTTTGTACCTTCGATTTTCGTGGTGTTTTCTATATTCATGGGGTACATAAACTATTTATCCGTTGTATGAAGGAGACAAATGGTACAAGTTGCATATATCTTTAACCTAACAGCTGTGTTCTTTAGGGTGTATTCCACAATCATGGCAATTTACATTATTAATAACTCAACGATCTCAATTAAACATTGCCGAGATAAAGTTTTCCAGATATTGTGAAATGGTGGCATTACTTCTAAATCACGTAAATAAAAATCTCAGTGTCTCCAACAACATGATATTAAATAATATTAATGTTATTGATTTCTCAATGGTAATTTGAATTCGCGTCATTATATGATGTCAAAAAATTTTATTCAATTGTGTACATTGAATCGTGTTTATTTATAAATCACAATACGTGAATTTGAGTTATTTATTAAAATATAAAGCTGCATTTATATATATATATGTCTTAATGCAATCATTTCAATACAATATCTGAAAATCTCGTAATTAAATTCGTAACCGCAATGTGGTATGGACAAGTCATTTTTATGCCACGTAAAGAGCCAATATAGCCATCAGTACCAGTATGTAGCCAGAATAGCTCGATTTAGCTAATAACAGAACGATAAATAATAACATTAACTTCTAATTAATAATTAAAACTTAAAATTGTTATTCATGCTTGACTAATTAAAGTGAATGAATCAAAATAGGAAAATCGATTATAATTAAATATTGTTATTCAAAATAGGTTTGGACCCAATCACTTCAAAAAATCGAGATTCTAAAGCAAAAAAAAAAGATTATGTGATTGATATCCGGTTTCCATTCTTGAAAATATTCAATTTTGTTAGATTATCAATATGTAGACCAGAGAACTCTAAAACGATAATATTTCGAAAAAGGAAATATTACCTTTTTAATAAAATTTTTTCTGAGAAAAACACATAACTTGCCTCCGTCGTCACTTGAGAGCTTATTTCTCTTAAATATTCGACAAAAACTAAGTAAGTTTAATAAGAAAATGGAAGTCATTATCAAGAGATTTGGGATTCTTGACGACAAGTGGTCACCCTATTTATGCAAATTAGTTATTGACTTTAATAGAAGGAATTAAAATCTGAATATGAATGTGAAAAATAGAATCTTAATTGTTGTCGCAAGCGAGTACTTTTATTTTCGGTACATGAAATCCAAAATCCATTTTCTATTTTTAGAAACAAGGACTTGTATTTTCTAGTTCTCTTTTTTTTAATGATAAAAAATGCATAATGACTTTGCTTTTTTTCAATCTCTTGGCTCTTATTCAATTTTTTTTTCTACAAAAAAAATATTCTAGTTTTTATTGTGCTTTTTTCGTGTTTTTATTTTACAATTAAAAAAAGTCTATCGATAACTTAACACTTTCATTTCTTTCTGTTTTATAAAACACCTAGCTAACGGTGCAGTATAGAATAATATTTTAATGTGTTAAAAAATAATTATTTTTTCTGAAATCCGCAGTTTTAATGATTTGAAACACTATCAATGAATATTTTTATTACAACCGAAGAAAACCTCAGTTAAAGTTTAAGGCTGAGTTAGTAATTTTTAAAAAAAGACAGTTATTGTAATTTTGAATTATTTCTTGAGTACAAAATAACTACTGAGTCATTAATCAAGAAATAAAATTCTCCCTTCGCAATATATTTTAATTTAAATCAGTCTATTTTCGTTACATGGAGTAGAAAACCACAAAAACCTTTTACTAGTTTGAATTTACCAATATAAGTAATTTTCAATGTTTTCATCAGATCTGATGAGTATCAACAGATATTCCTCAGATTAGACCAATAGCGAATAGTTTTGTCTTGGAAGTAAAGGTGGTCGGGGTGCAATGCTCAGCAATTGTCTACTGTCAAACCAAAATTATAAATGCTTTATTGTCATATCGTGGATAATAATTAATCTGATGGAAGTATTTAACTTCATTCTTAGAGTGAAAGATAAATTATAAATTATAATTGGAAAAAAGGCTAAAAAATGCATTATAAACCAAACATTAAAAATTTCAAATTTAATTTTTTTAAAATAAGACTAAAAATAAAGGTTGTTTGTAGTTTGGGAATCCGTAAGTTTCATGGATAAAAAAATAGGAATTACTTTTCAATAATACGTTAAGAAGTATATATTTGTATTTATCATACATTTGAATGTTATGCAAAGGTTTTACAAATTTTAAAAACTCACATAGTCGTGTAAATTTTACAAATTCCCCCAGTTATGAAAATTTTAAGCTATTTTTGGTTGGCTATGTTGTTTTTTCAAGTTTTATACAATAGTAAAAATTAGTTAGAATTAAGTTTCAAGACAAATTTGCGTATTTAAACTTTTGACTGGCTTAATTATAATTCATTACTAATTTCATCCAATTTGTGAATAGACAAAATCTATCCATTTAAATATATTTTTAAAATCCATGTAATTGTAAATGTCAATGATAAATTAATTTCTGTTTCACATATCAAACTTTTTACAACAACGGGGTACGCTGCTAAAATTTCCGCATCAAATTCCCAGCACTTTGGGTGCATAAGCTGTGAGACCCATTTTACCGTAAATCCACTTTTATTCTGAAATATTATACCATAATTTTGACAGTAATTTGATTTAATTAGAGTTATTCTTTAATTTCCATGGAATTGCTTTTGTAAAAATTGCGGCATATCAGTAAAAATGGATTTTACGATTTAAAAAAAAAAAAAAAAAACGGCACCCTGAATGCAGCTACTTTTCCACCGTAATTTTATCCAGATTTTTTTGCAATGTAGCTTTGCTCCTTAAGTCAATCTCTGATCCGAAAATTTACTTTAAAAGCAAAATTTATTCGTTTTCGTGGACTTTAACTTTTGGTATATAGACAAAATACTTTGCAGAGAGTTGATTTGATCTGTTCATAAAAGGCACTTTATTTTAATTTATTTTTAATTAATCATTTATTACAAAATTAGCTTATTATTTGAATATCAAGTAATAATTAAGGTAAAGTTTGAACAAGAAAAATTTAAGCATTTAAAATTATTTCTAATGCAAAACTTTTATTTTTCTGAAGAAAGACAGAAAATAAGTAAAAAAATTGCTTCTCGAAATAAATTTATCGAAACTAAGGAAGAAGCAATTAATATGTAATAAATAAAAAAACTTTTATATGATTAAAGACTTTTTTTGTTTATAAGGAATATTTAATTAATGCAAAAAGTGTTCCTTCAATGCTTTCTTTCTTCTAATTTCTTTAAAAAAATAATGATTAATTTTTTCCTAAAGCTGAAATATTTTCAAAAATATTTAAGTTTTGACATCGAAGGCGTTAAATTTTCAACAAGTGGGTGTCAATTTAATTAAAAACCTAATTCACCGAAAATAATAGCCCAGTGTAATAAGCCTTCCTTGTCAGCTAATGAATTACATGCAACATTTAAAGACATTTATAAAGATCAAAAATCCTTCCAAATTTTTCTTTTCTTTTAATTGTTCTCAACGACATTTACTCATTTTAGCAGCATTAATGTCCAATCTTGGCCAAGTATTTTTCTGAAACGTGTTGAATTGCAGGAGTCCTTAAAGAAATAGTTCTGAAGCAAAACTTATTTTACTAAATTAATATTCTAAGTCTTATTAAGTTTGTTCTAAATTACAGGTTTATCTCCTCTAATCAAAGATTTAGCTTTTTTATCATGTTTTTTTTGTGTTAAATGTTGGATTTTTTTCTAGTTTTTGTTCTCACTTCTTTGATGTAAAGTTTTTTAATATTTGGGGAACTATTTCCTAATATGCATTGCTCCAAGTTTAGATTGTGTTACGAACAAGATATACAACAAGACAAACAAGATGCTGATAACTGGGGCATTTACCGCATTCCTTGTAAAAGCGACCTTGGCTATCACAGACAAACTAGATAAGCTTTAAAATTTAGACATAAGGAACTGACAGACATGCCTGTAATCAAGAATACGAGAAATCAACTGTCAGTCAAGAATTCGAGAAATCAGCAATTGGACTTAAATTTAATTTCAACAATGCCCAAATTATTTCCACCCCAATCATATCAGCTCAACTTGATGCCTTGGAATCTTGTTTTATTCATATGAATGCTGATTCATTTGTTGTTTTGTTTTATTTTTTTGTTTTGTTTGCTTGCTGATTCTTTTGTTGTTTTGTTTTGTTCTCTTGTTTTGTTTTGTTTGCTTGTTGATTCATTTGTTTTGTTTAATTGAATATTTGTTCTCCCCATCCCTCCGTAGCTCATGGAAATTTATTTTACTTCGTTGTGTTGTTGCTTATGCCCACTTGACCAACAGAAGCATGAAATCAAGTCCATGAACTCATCCAAAAAGCTCCCAAAGCTGTGTACTATTGCAGCAAGGTTAGAGACCAGGTGGCTCTTCTGCCAGCCAATACACGATAGGATGTGGGCTGGAGCAGACTGGTTCACATAGCACTTAGGGCAGGGTGGATAGACTTTAAGGCCCGCAACGTGACTTTGGGATCGAGTGTGTCCTCTTCTTAGTCTGGCGAGCGCCGTTTGGACACGCCTATTCCTTGCCCTGATCAGAGCAAGACCAGGCCGGCCTCCCCCCATACCAATCATGCACAGGAGCTTTTTTCCAACAGGAACCAATATCTTGCCTAGTCCGGGTTGCTATTTCTGAGAAAGTAAGAAGGTCATCGCCAGCAGTATCTCTATGGCATATTTTACTTTGATCTACATCTATTCGCTTCTGTGGTTTCAGTTGCTCTGCTTTTAATCTTTTTTTTCTCTCTCTGCTATTGTGTTTTCTAGTTTTGTTTATCTCCTTAATTTTTTCATTTTTCGTTGGCAACTATGTCTGTCGCTTCATGTCTGGCAAATCATGAAAATGGTGCCTGTTTTTGAAAGGATGTTTTTACTGTTATTTTCAATTTGTATATTTTTTAAGTAAATGATGAGTTTAATCTTTACGGAACCATCTTTCACGAAGATTCAGAATTTGAATAAATGGCATAATATGCATTTATTACAAAATGAAAATAATAATAATGATATTACTTTCTTGTAACTGTTTCAATATATTTTGTTAGGGCTGTAAGTTTTTTTTTTTTTTGAAGTTCCCTTATGCCAAAATTACAATGCTTTTCCTAATTTTTAAATGTTTTACTGTAGATCAATAAGCATCCGAAAACACACAATGATTTTTATTCTTACCCGTTTTAATTCTTTTTTAGTTGTGATACAAAAGACTTTTTTAAATAAATTTAAAAGCTTTAGATATTTTGAATTATATGAGAACCTTTTCGAAAAAAAAGCTTCAAATTTAAAATTAATGTATTTAAGCGTTAATTTATTTTCAAAAACATAAATAAAATAAAAATAAAAAAGGCGTACAAATCATATAGCAGCAACAGCGTTTTTCAAACTTCAAATAAAAATTTATGGGTTAATTATAAATATTTACAAATTATATCTGGTAGTTTAAGGACTGTATTCCTTTGAAAGGGAACATTAGCGATTTTAATTTACTTTTGTCATTAAAAACTTCTATTGGAAAAAATATAATGTGTCAAGTAATTTAAGTATCGTAATTAAGAAAATTAAGATTTACCAAACATAAAAATAAATGTATTTCCGAAAGTTAATGAGTACTGTTTAGAAAGAAAAAAATCTATATTTAGTAAAATTTAGTAGAACGTTTTCATAGATTATAACTATAATTAGTGTATATGATATAATACACAGTTAGAACTTTCTCGGGAAAAAAAGTTAAATAACAATTTATTTAATCGTTATTTTAGCATATTTAAACAAAACAGTCAGATAAACATAAATAAGATGGTATTCAAACTGTTAACAGAGAGAAGGAAAAAAAAACATTTATTAATTGTTTTCACCTAATACGGTTAAACGACCAAAGTTTTACCGCATCAACTATATATCCACCTAATAAAACCACTAGGTCCACCTATGACTCGAATTAGTTCCTCACAGCCGAGTACATAATATTGAGAAGGCTAATGTGTCACCCTCGTGACCGACGGAACAAGGATTCAATCGTAGTTCAGTTTCCAGTATCTTACACTCTCTGATTTGTGACCCTGGACTATTGGAATATGATACTCCCATTCACGCAAATATGGCAGAGCTATTGAGCTAATTAACACAGAAAGTTTAGTATTTCCCTTCTCTTTCTCTATCGATATCTTAAACAACCAGATAGCTGATAACCTATCAAAACTCTATGGCTCACGTAATAGACCACAACTCAACCACAACCTAACTTTAATGTTCATTATATAATGAAAAGCCTAGCTCCAATGTCCAGTTAAATGTCCTTTTCACGTTTTATAAACCATGCTAGTTATAAATGGTTTGAAACCAGTATAGTTTTTTATTCATGGTTTTTTAACCATACACTCTCAAAACAGTAAATGTAAAAAAAATTTCTTTACCGTAAACTTTACTGTTGATTGGATGGTCAGGCGGCTGCTAGTAATTTTATTACAATTTTAGAATAAAATTTCTAACAATGTGAGTTCAAAGAGTTTTAAAAAGTAGTTTTCGATATATTATGCCAGGATATATTTTGATAACAATTATTTGTTTTCCCAGTCAATTTCCGTTGAAAATAAACTAGCACATAAATGTTCATTTAAAATAGGAGTCGCAATCTATCAAAATTTTTGAAAGGTTTATCAACTTTTGAAGATTCCAATTACTCTAGATCTAAATATACTTCAAAAAAAAAAAAGGATGAACTAACCTTTAAAATAACCCATACGTATTTTCTTCTGTTTTCTGATTTACTTTCATGCAATGAACTTTCTTCGAAGGAAATTGATTATTCCTATTAAATTTATAAGCACCCATGGGTAAAGTAAATATTCTGCTGCACAAATTGGAGAAACGTTTACACTTTAAACAATTTTTCAGATGCTTTGCTGTCTTATTTTGATTTCGTCTAATGCAAAATAAGTTAATGTTACATATTATACTTAGTAAAAAATAATTTGTAACTTCCAACACCCAAAATGGCGTAATAAAACACGCCAAGGAAAATCCTTGCATGTAGCAATATTTTGCAACACTTAATGTAGTAATATAAATATTTAAACACACCGTTTTTAATGTAAAGTAGTTGACACATGTTTTTAGTTGAGTAACTCTAAAAATCATCTCTACAATATGATATGATAAAGATAAGAGTTAATAAAGTTTTTTAAGTTATAATTTAACAGAAAATCGTTCAGTTTTGGATGCGATACGCACACTAATACACAAAATCTTTAATTTTTTCTTTAATTGGTCTAATTATTTCGTAAATCAAATATATGCATAGCATAGAGAGAATATAAAAAAGAATTAAATTAGGCTTAACAAAACAAAAGCGGATAGAAATTGAATGTTATAAATTTTTTTGAAATTCAATTAGCAGATATTTAACGGCAAAGCTATCCTTATTACACAACTAAAAACATAGTAGGGTAAAAACCTTTTATTTGCACACTCTCAGAAGTAAAATTCTTACTTCTGATGACGCAGCAGCAATCTTTGAGCAATATTTCCTTAATTTTAAGAATCATTTCATCGCACACTCACGTGATTTGTGAACAAACGTGAGCTCTCAAATAGGTGACGAAAATGTTCCCACAACTTGAAACCTTATCGTGGTGCATTGTGGGAGATTTTTAACTAGTATGACGTACATAGAATAAAAACTAGATAATATAAATAAAGTACCGGATTAAAACGGTATGCATGTATAGTAGCCAAGGGAGTGGTATTCTGTCTGATACTTCCGGAGTTCGAATCCCGCTTTCGACAAGGATGCAAGTTATCTCCTTATTCCATCTGTAATAAATCTGAAGGGCACCCACGATCAAGTTAACATTAGAACAGTTCGAATGAGGGCGCATGATGTTTTTCTACTTATTTGCGTAGGAAAAAATGGAGGGATGAGAAATATTTCTTTAATTACACTACTCGTGTAATTTGAATGTCCATTTTCTGCAGTGTAGATAGCAACGTGCAAAATAAGAACAAGCTGACACCATTTCGTTCTTGATTGTAACTGATCCACAAGTGATATCCAAAGTTTAAAATAATCTCTGATGCGAAAATAATTCACGAATGCTGTGATTATAAAGTAAACATTCTAGATCTTTAAGATTTAACTGCATCCTTTAAATTCCATAAGATTGCACGATTTGATGCTTTAAAAAAAGCATACTTTATCAGCACAATATTTTGGGATGTTCAACTCCAATATCAGAGAGATATCATACATTCATTACAGTGTATAATGATATTATATCCCATAGAGGTTTTTACCAAATTTTACAAAACTTTCCGCTTTATAAAATGTTTTCTACGTATTTTCTTTTTATACAGTATTCAAATTAGACAGAATTAATTGTAAAAATATTTCTGGTTTCAATAATTGAAAATAAGATTTTTTTCCTCTTTTGATTAAAGAAGCAGTACACAAGAAAAGTACTACGAATTAAAAACTTTTATTAACATGATTTTATTGCAGAAAATGCTAACTGGGTGAATTGATGTTTTCAGAAAGAAAAAAAACAATAACATACTTTCCGAAAAATATTTTAAACTGAACTAATTCTCAAAAATAACCTGTAAAAATTTTATAAGTAAAAACGAAAACAGCAGCAATAAAATAAATAAATAAAAAAAAACGTAAAAAATATTAATTAAAAAACATGCTTGAAACAATCAATCTAAAAACTGATTTTCTTTAAATTAAAAGTAATGCCTAATTAGAAATATGTCAGCAAGTTCATTCACTTGAGAAGAGTTACAATTTTATTTATTTTAGTTTCGTAAGCTTTCAGCAATAAAGTAGTTTCAAATCTACAATTCCCAAAATCACCTGTCAAGTAATATTTTTAATTCTAAGTTTAATTAAAACCGACTTTAGGAAAGTCATTGGAAACTTTCATTTTATTTGTGCAGATCTGTCATTTTCAGTGAGTCAGATACTCTTATATTCTCTAAAATAATACTTAACTTTAGTTACATCAGATATCTTGAATAACTTTATATGAAATTATAATTTTCAAGTTTGAAGTAAGATACTTGACGTTCAAAACACACATTAAAAATTTATATTGCTTGTTTGCTTAAATATTTTTGTTAAGATTTTTCAAGAAATAGTTCAAGCATGTCGCTATTTAATTATGTTCACTTAATTTATTACAATAACCAAAATTAAAAATGTTAAAGTACTAAATTCTTTTTCAATACTTTTTTTAATAAATATGTACTGGAATCTTTTATTACATGTTTTTATTAATTTTTTTTGAATTATTAAAATAAAAGGAAGAAAAGAGAAGCTGTAAATCGTTAAAATGGGTTTCATGGAAAAAAATAGTTTTGACGGTAAAATGGACTTTACTGATGATGCCCATAAAGTGCCTGTACTGTGCCATACCGTAATTTGATCCGGAATATTTTGCAGTGAAGAAGAATTTATTATACCTGAAAAATTCATACTCTAATTTAAGTATCAATATATATATATATATATATATACACATATTGAAAGAACAAGCTTTTTTTAACAGGATACAACTCAGCAAACAAANATATATATATATATAATAAATAAATAAATAAATACAAGAAAACACGACGAAAGTTAAAAGACATATTTCGTTTTGGCTTTATTGATACAATATAAGAAAGCACTCTGTTTTACGGATATAATCGTGTGGGCTGATGAAAAGATTTCTTATGAAATATTGAGATTACTATTTTGTAATTTCAGGAGTGTTTGTTACAAGCAAGTTTTCAAACTTTGTATCAATGCGGAAAGCTTTCAGTGATTTTAGGGACAGACAATATATTACAAAAGAAAACAAGTATTTTTGATCACCCTAAGCAGGTAAATTCAACCAATAAGCTTACAACTTGAATCGATTACTTTGGTTGTTATTTGCAATGACTGCGCAATTCTGTGTAAATTTCGCAAATCTAGTTTAAATACTTATGTAGATATGAACATATTTATAAAACAACTAATTTTTTCTTTTTATGTTTTTTTTCGTTATAATTTTAAAAATATTCAGAAAAATTAAACACAATTTTTGGATCAGTTTAAAACAAATTACAAAATTATTGTTTTACAATTTCAAAAAAAAAATTTGAAAAATGTGCAAGACATAAGTATTTAAAATAGTTCTTTATTGTAAATCGTATTTTGGCAACGTTAAAATTTTCAAACTATTTTCCAAGTGATTTTTGTACTTTTTAAAGAAAAGTTCAAAATGACTAGGAGTTTTCCGCATACTTAATTTGGTTTTTGAGTAAAAGTCATAAAGGTATTGTTTTTCTATAAATATTTTTGAATCCATAATTAAAAAATATTATGGATTCAATTGTTATTGTTCTCATATTACTGCTATTATTACGCTTTTAATTCAAGAGTTTAAAACTAAGAGAATCGTTTTTTTAATCACTTTATTATAATGTAATTCTGTTCTACATTTTGAGATACAGTTATTTAGAAAGTTGGTCTAATCTTATCCAGCGTTTAAAAATTATTATTTCTTGGGCAGATAACATTAATATACTGTTATAAATTACAGTTAAAGAAATATTTTAAATGATTTAGAACTTATCGATCAGCTTCATGCACAATGAGATGCAAGCAAATGTAGTATTTAATATATCCGCACGTTTTTTATGCGAAAATATTAAATTACTGTTGTGAACTCATCAAATTTATTGGAACAATATAATTTTATAAGAATGTAAGAGGTTAGTTTAAAAAAGACTAATTTAAAAAATTATTATTTAGAAAAATTACTTTTGTCTACCAATAGATCTAAACATTTAGATAACAAATATACACCGAAGAGCCATTACATTATGACCACCCTGCTAATAACATGCAGGACCACCTTTAGACCTCAAAACTACTAGCACCGGCCGTGGCATTGATTCCACAAGGTGCTGATAGGTAGTCTGAGGTATCTGGTACCAAGCGTTCACCAACTGGTCCTGCAATTCCCTCACATTGCGAGGGTGCAGCGTGGCAGCGCCAATTTTGTTCTCCAAGTAGGACCACAAATGCTCTATTGAGGTCAGCTGAATTTGGGAGCCAAGCCATGACTGGAATGTCACTGGAATGCTCCTCGAACCAATCCATAACGATTCGACCCTTATGACATGGTGCATTATCCTGTTGGCAAGCACCATCCCTTTCAGGAGAAACTGTTGCTATGAATTAGTGAACCTGGTCTGCAAGTATGTTCAAGTAGCTTACAGACGTCAGGGATTGTTCTATGAGGATTATGGGTCCTAATGTGCCCAATGAAAACATTGTTCCTGGGCGGGAAACCATGAAAACCTGGGCAAACCCATTGTTATGGATGGAGGGTGGTCATAATGTAATGGCTCTTTGGTGTAGAATAATATTTGGATGTAAGAAGTGGAAGCGCAAGCGTGGGCAAGCAGAATTCCTTTTAGTACATTTATATTAAGTAACAAAGGCGAAATACTTCTTGATATCATGGTTCTTGATGTTTTTCAGCATCAAACGTTTAAAAAATTTCACTTAATTATTTTCTTGTTTAACTCTTAGATAATTTTTAAAAATGATAGAAAATGTTGACACCACTGCTATAGCATAATATATGGCAAATACTAATAGAAAAAGGACAACTAGCTTATAGAATATATTTAAGAATTAAAAACAACATATTGCAGAAAAAATAATAAAATAAATTTTTCGCAAATCGATCAAGATTGTTTGGTTTAGAAAAAGACCTTTAAAAAAGATGAATTCATCGTAAACTTTCTTTAAATTCCTTCTTTTGAAAATCTGAGAAAGTTGTTTTCGGACGTTTTTATTTGCTTCTAATGCTTTCAAAATTTGAGAAAAAAATATAAATAGCAAAAAAAAAAAAAAGATTTTGATGCTATAAAACGCAAACGGAGCGAATATAACTTTGAAAATATTTCCACTTTATTTTTCTCTACCCATATTTTTAAAGTGATATTATAAAAAAAATAAAAATAAACTCTGCGTGAACAACTATTTTAGACGAATTAATGCAAATTCTACGAATTAAATGAGATATTATTATTTGCGAATCGTTATTTATTCCAAAATTGAAATTGTTTAAAAATCTAAAGAAGAACAAAGAAAGAGTAAATTTAAAGAAATGATATATATTTCATTAAAATGTTAAAGAGGAAAATAAAACCATAATAATACTGACGAATTTTTGTTTTTGTTTCGGCAAAATTAAATATTTTTAACAAATATTGAATCTGATTTCACGTCGCTGAATTCAAATCTTCTCCTAGCAGCAGTTTCATTAAACGACACATTTAGTTTCTTTTTTGACGCTAAGTACAAGTTTGAAAGTATTATACATTGCAGAAGTTCGCAGAAACGTTTCGATTTCTTCTAGGGGTAAGGGCATCAAACGACAATAGTAGCATACAAACCCAAGCCCGAAAATATCGTCATATGCCTCAAAGGGCTCTTCCCTATGAGGAACTTTTCCTCCGTCTGCTTCTGAACAGATCGTAATAATTAAGCACTTCCTGACGAGTACGATGACATTTCCGGGAAAGGTGATTTTTATGCAATTTTAATCCTGATGACTTGTCCTTACTCCCCAAGAAATTTTTCACAATATTTTGGCGACCTTCTATTATATATAACTTTTTTAAACTTGTACATTTTGTCAAAAAATAGACTGAAAATGACAATATTCATTGCATGATCATAAATGGCATGCCTTCTAAAAAACTCATGTAGCTTTTGAATGGAAACTAATTTAAGATTTTAAATCCAAGCACCTAAATTAGATAAGATCAAGTATTTGTATAACTGAAACAAAAAAATTGTTTCCCAGTATAATTAATGTTACGCTTTAGAAATAAATCAAACTTAATATCGTATAATTATACTTAAAATCGTTATCATTTTATCTTTGTTTAAGAACTGAATAATTTATGTTTTGTTAACAAATGATGTTTTAAAATTTTTAAAAATTGTATTAACAATTTTTCAAGTTTAGAAGACACCGCCATATAGGATTTGAATTACAATTAAAATTTATTTAGGATGTTATTAAATTTAAGATTTTAAATCCAAGCACCTGAATTAGGCAAGTTCAAGTACCTGTATAACTGAAATAAAAAAACTTGTTCCCCAGTATAATTAATGTTACGTTTTAGAAATAAATCAAACTCAATATCGGGTAGTTATACTTAAAATCGTCATTAATTCACCTTTGTTTAAGAACTGAATAATTTAGACATATGATATTTTAAAATTTTTAAAAATTATATTAACATTTTTTTTAAGTTTAGAAGACACCCCCAATATAATATTTGAATGACAAGGAAAATTTATTTAGAATGTTATAAATATTTAAAGCTATATTAATATGAATCTTAAATTCTGATTTCATAATTGATTGTTTGTTTCTTAAAAAGTTGCCCAATCTTCTAGTGATTGAATTATAAAAGTAAGTAAATTGGAGATAAATAACTAAATAGAATATAAATAAAACAAAAAACAAATTTACGAAATTTCGCAGCAGTACTTATTAATTTTTTGTTGGTTTTCAATCGTTTTAAGTTAAATTTTCTTCACGTTTGCGTTAGTTTTATTTTTAAAATTGTTAACCTAGATGTCAGTGTTGTAGATATTATTGTTAAACTTCTTTTATTTAAGGATTTTTAGTGGCATAATTCTTTATTGTCCTACACTTTTTCAAATAAATAATTAGAGTTGTAAAAATTGCATCCCATTAAAATTGTTTTTTACACAATTGTTCAATAATTTATTTTTATCCCATCATTTGTTTTTGTTACCACTATTTTAATATTGTGCTCTAATATGCTTAATTTTAAATATAATTCAGTTGAAATAACTCATAATTTTATTCACCATAATTTTATTGACCATAAAAAATGATTATCCAAATACTATACAAAAGTTTATTCCTCTTTGTCAAAACCATTTCCTGATACATGCACCATGCAAAAATGTCGTCAAATGGACGAAATAACTATCGTCACTTTTTCAGAGAAATGAATGTCGACAAAATTAAAGAAATATTTCGTAATTCTATGTTTTCCAAAAAAATCGTAGTGTCTAATGTATCGAACTTTTCGAAAAAGCACTTTATCGTGGGCGCCATATAAGTGGATCAACTTCACCCTAACAACGCAATAAGGACTGATAGTACTAAAAGATAGATTGCAAGCTTGCTCGAAGCGGAATTCAAACCCGGGATCTTCCTGCCACTAGACCAACTCCTTGACCATCATATATTCCAATAGTTTTGTTCCATCACTGTATTTTCGTCTAGCCTTAATCCTAGTTTTGTCTTTCTAATTAACAATCTACCATGATGCACTGCGAAGAGGTTTTGAGCTAAGGAAACATTTTCGTCAATTATTTGAGGGTTTGCGCTTTGTCACGCTACAAAGCAAATGATTTCTGGATGAAATGATTCACAAAAGTAACGAAATACTGAGAAAGGATTGCTAATTCGTCCAAATGTGAGAGTTTTATTTCTGAGAATGTTGTTAAACATTTTAATAACTAACGCCATAAACCCTTAAAATGATACTAAATATATTATTTCATGGTTTTTTTCTCATTATACTACATATTCGAGTACTATTCAGTTACTACTTCAGTTCCTACTACCAATAACTCAGATGACTTAAAATGTAAAACTTTTTATTTTAGTTTTTCTTGAGAGAATTTTTTTACTAAACAAGTTACAGAAAATTGTTTAAGTTATGGTATTTACGCAAATCAAAACTATTGCGATAATTTTTCTACGATAACAATTGGAATGAAAACTAAATTCGGGAAACTTTATTTTTCCCTAAGGGTACTATTCTTTTTTCAATGCTTTGATAAATAGCGTTTTTTTTTTCTTTCTTCTTTTTTATTTTTTCGACATACAGCTTACAAAATGATAATTTTAATGTCCAAGCAAAATTCTCATTTCCATTAATGATAAAACTACTAAAAAGTTGAGCAATAAATTTCATGCCACATATTTTCTTTAAAAAGACATTACACTTTAAAAGGTAAATTTTTTTTTTTTTTTTGTAAATGAAATATAAGCTTATTAACATTATTCTCTAATGCATGCCTTGTACAAACTTGAAAAATAAAAAAAAACAGCTACGCAACATCTAAATCACATTTCTATATCATTATAAAAACGTTGCGTGATATTTTTTAGACAATTTATTATGAACGCTTTTAAGAATTATTATTTCAAAAATTATTCATAGAAAAATGAGAGTGGTATTTTTCACAAATTTGTTATAAGAAGTTGAAAAAAATGATAATAAATTACATCTTATCTTTTTTAATCTTTTAATTAAATTTATGAAATACAGTTGCTGATATTTTTAATGTTTATGTACTCAATCATTCAGTTTTAATGTTATTTAAATTTTTAAATGCACAATTGTTCAGACTATGTTTTTTTAAATGAGAGAATTTTACAAATATCAAACTATTTAACTAATTTTAGAAAAAAATGAATGTTATAATTGCTTTCAAAGAAAACTTGCATATTTCATAAGAGTTCCACAATGTACAAGTCAAAAGAGGGTAGTGAGATGAGGTCGGGAATCTCAATTGAGTCCAAATTAGTTCTGATTTTTAGTGGAAAAACTCTTAATTACACTTTACTAGTCAAAAATGGAAGACCTACAAAATTGGCGCGTTGTTTTAAATTAATTCATGGCGTCTGTGTACGCATAAGTTTATAGTACTAAGTCAACTCTCTCCAGTCCCTGGCCAAATATTTAGATTCACTATAAGATTCTGTGCAAAATCTTAATTATGAGGTGATACTATACAGCTTTACTGTTTTTACGTGACTGAAACCGGTTTGCACTTGTTTGCGTTCGTGTATCAATTGGTTTAATTAAATGATATATTATATAAGTAAAGAATATTGATTATATCATATAATATATTTGTATATTATAATAACTAGACCAAATTATCAGACGCACTGCAGTTTCTTATTAATTACATGTTTTGCACGAGTCTGTAATTGTTACTGTCACAATTATAGTTTGTTAGATTTTTTATCTCAAAACATGTTCCTGTAAAGATGTAGTTTGGAGTTTGATGGAGATGGAGATGATAAGATGTACCAGTACCTTGAATGCCGGTATTTTTTACTGTAATTTTAGGCCAAAATTTTTAAAGTGTAGGGTTGATAAACACACTATAGATTTTTATTGAGCATTGTCTAATTTTTATGAACAATACTCCATAAAGGTTTTAGTGAATTAGTGGTTTTAGCGATGATTTTTTAGTCAGTTTTTATAGAAATCTAGATTATAAAGTTATTAAGCGTTGCTGGATATTTAGAATAAACTAAGGATGAGCCGTGCTTGTTTAGGGGATAGAAAGTTCATCATCCAATGCGGGTAACTGGATTCGAATCCCGGAGATGTCTGGTTGATACGAATTCTGCCTCCAGCTTACACCGCCCGCGGTGCTGACGTAAATATTCTCAATTGTTGATGAATCAAGTGTTAGAGTTCCGTTGTCGTCAGGCTAACCGTGGGAGATTTTCGTGGATTTTCTCTACATGTAGCGCTAATGCTGGTTAGTCCCAACAAAAAGTCCTCCTCAAAGGCAAACTTCTCCCAATACTTGATGATGGAGTTCCTTTGTCTTCTGGAACTTACAAGGCTACGGAGTTGAACATTAGTAGTAAAACCAAATTATTGGGTCGACTGTTCAACGACGGCTATAAAATAAAATAAAAAACAGACTGAGGATATATATTCTCAATATTTATTACTTATGCTAACACTAGAGGTGTAAAAATATTGTCTTAAAATTATTAAAAATTTTAACTACTGTTAAGAGCATCAGTGAGTGTAATTCTATATATGTTATAAATAGTTCCATTAGTTAATATCATTTATCTTAATATAATCATTTACAGTGTGTTAGTTTAAAACTGTTCCAGTAATTACCCAATACTTTTTTTGATCAAATTCCCTATTTAGCTGCAAAGAATAAACCTAATATCTAAAAGTTCTGCAATTTATAATTATTTATAAGAATTGGATTTTCTTCTCTGGCGGTATAGAATTCTAACTAGTAAAATAAACCTTTTTATCTAAGGAAAGTATTTACTTACTTATTTAATCAAGTAAAGTTTCAAAAGCGTTTGCTTAATGCATTTTACTAACCTTGTACGTGATTCTATCCTTATTATTCCCACACCTTAGCAATATTTGAATAAAGTTTCTCACTGAAACAAAGTTTAGATTTACAGCTGTGTAGAAAAGACAAATTCATGATCTGATAGTAAAGAAAATACAATACACATCATATGACTAGAATGCTAAAATAGAAAATAAACGTGCTGAGAATAAATTTATTTTAGAACTTTTTTTTAGGATTCATAAAATTTTTCAAGAAATGTAAGCTTTAAATTGAATTGATTTTATCTCTTTTAGCTACATTGTTAAAATCGTCTTGGACTTTATACTATTGAATGTCTTTCTGAATGGCGTTAGGATTGGAGAAGTTATTATTTTTTTTTTGGAAACTGCACTGAATTAAAAAATCTCTACATACTCGAATACTTGAATACAAAAAACGTGCGAAAAAGATTGCTCAAAGCTCAGCAAAAACGGGATCATCTTAAAAAATTACTTATATTCAATAGAAAGAAACTAATTACTCTCCTCTTAGTAAAAGGTAAAAAGTGGCCTAACCTTATGTCTCAGGTTTTAATGGTAGGGCAGTGGAAGAGTATAAATTAAATGAGAATTTCAACTGTCACAATAAGGCAAAATAAAACATGTTTTCGACCTATTTTTGCCCCATAAATCAAATAAAACCAATTTTTAAATTTTAAGACTGTTAGCATGAAAATTTCAATATAAGTATAATGTGTAAAATGTTATTATTTTATATGAGCACAAAATTTTAATAATTTGTGCGAAGTATGTGTAAACATATAACTGCATAAGAAAATATATAATTTGACTTGTACTTATTTAAGCATCTGACATTGTTATTTAGATAAGAAAAGTATTATTTTGAATGTATATTTTTCACTCTGAATCAAATATGAAACTAAAATCAAATGTAAAACAGCTCACCATGAACCCTATGGAAGCAATTAAAGAATTTCAAATAAATGTTTAGAAAAAAAATTTATTAAATAAAGTAAAAATTATTGGTATTGAAATTAGCTTGTGGAATGGTATTGAAAACATCTTTATCAAATGTAGGCAATCTAACCTGAAAACCTTATTATTTAATCGTAAAGTTTTTTTAGTTAGTTAATAGTTAAAGCTGATAATTATTCACTCTGTGTAAATTCCGGATAATCAGCGAATTCTGGATCAATTCCAAAAACAAAAATCTAATGAAATCTGCAAAATTCATTTTTACCAGAAAAGTTTGACGATGCAGAAATCTGATGAACGGTAATTTTTACAGTGCATATAATAATTGCAAAAAAATGACTGAATAACTTTAATTAATTATATATTACTGAAAAAATTACGCCTAAATATTTGACGGTGGAAATGTGCTTTACAGAAAAATGGATTTTGTGGATGATGCACCCAAAGTGCTGTTACCTTATATTTTAATTTATCCGGAATTTTTTAGATTGTACCCATTAAGCTGATTAAAATTGTATATTTCCTTCTTTGAGCATGATTATAAGTTCAATAAGCATTCTAAATTATTAAGGTTTAAAATTTGAAATTAAAGTTTAAACGTTCGCCTTCAAACTAAGCGAACCAGGTATGAATCACAGTTATGGCTGGTCAATTCGAATTCCGCAACCGGCTCGCACGGACAACAATGTTGACTTAAAATATCCTCAGTGGTGGACGGATCATGAGTTCGAGTCCCGTTGCCATCAGGCTAACCCTGGGAGGTTTTCGTGGTTTTTCTCCCCACGTAACGCAATGCTGATTAGATCCCCCAAAAAGCCCTTTAAGAAAGAACATTTCTCCCATTACTTGATCCAGGAGTTCCCTTGTCTTCTGACATGGGTTCAAAATTACAAGGCTTTGGAGTTGAACATCGGTAGTCGTAAGACCACAATTGGATCAGCTCTTTAATAACGGTTATAAAATAAGATAAAATACACGACTCGTACAAGTTTTTCTGAAAACCTCATATATTTATGCAATTGAATTCAATATGTCGGGAATCATTAAGTTTAAGTTTAACCGTCAAATTTTGTAAGAAAATGTAAAAAAAAACAAAACATATATGTTTAACAAAGCTGAAAAATAATCATAATTAACCCTTTAAGCGTTGAGCCACTTGATGAAACTTTTCTGCGGCTCATAAAATAACAGCATAGAACAACATAGAAACATTATATGCACTACATTCAATGAAAAACATTAAAAAAGCTGGTTTTTCGATGTAAGAAAGTGTTTGGTGATACTCATAAAAGTTTGAAGTGAGCTGAGGAAAAAGTGCAAATGATTAAAACGACAACATCAAGTTTTTTTTCGGCAATAAGGTAAGCGTATTTTATGAAATATAATGCGAAGAAAATGCTTCTTTGGTGAATTGAAATTTTAAGCAATGGAATATATAGCACTTGAGCATAAATAAAAACTGTACAAACTAGTTTATCTTTTTTTTAATATTTCATTCAGTGCATTTCTTTTAAATGCAATCTTTTCTTTTTGATAATTTATTTTAATTTCAAGTTTCTTTTTCGTTTCATTATCATCTGATACGCACATTTTTCCAATAATGATGCCTATTCTTTCTTTCTTTTAATGTTAAAATAATAATTTTATAGTACATTCATTATAAAAATTTGAATAGTTACTAAGAGAAAAAAATCTGGAAACTATACGGTAAAGACGTGACAACGGACAATAAGCAATTGCATACGTGCATACGCAATTGCATATTTTAGCACTTCTTGCCGTCTGTGTATTATACGCATAGAAAAGGATCTTTTCCCCAATAAATGCATATTTGCAGCATTTTATGCTTTTTTAATTATTATTATCGAATAACATGATGTTTTTATAATTGTTCAGTCTTTGAAACAGATAATCATGCATGCTAGGTTAATTTGTGCCTTTTTTGCCAAGCGTCTTCTATGCCAAAAGGGCTTGTCCGCCTATATTAATCGTTTAAAAGATAAACGTTTTTTTGTAAATAAAATCTCCTATTTGGTAATCTCCTGGTTGGTAGGGCACTGGGTCCAAGTCCTAGAGGTCATGGGTTCGATCACCGCCGGCTGAAGACTTCACATGAAGTAAATGGTGACTGATGCACGTTAAATCTGTCGAGTCACAGAGTCCTTCATGTTCTCATAGCAAATCATACCTTTAGGGGTACTGATCCAGGAATTTCCCTGACTTCTGGATTGGTTCAAAATGACAACGCTACGGAGTTGAAGGTTAGTCGTCGTAAACCCAAAATTATGCCGGCTGTTCAACGACGGTTACAAAATATAAAATTAAAAAAACACAGATAAGACTATCAAAATCTATGAATATTCCTTATTTTTTACAAAATCTTATGAGTTCAGTTATACAGTGATAGAGTGATTTTTTAAATATTATAAATCTAAAGAACAACAGTCATGAAAAATGGTTGCAAAATCACAGTAGTCATATGAAATAACACCTTCACTGAAAAGTAGTTTTTTTATTCTGTGATAGAGCATTCGGAAAACAACCATGAGCTATGTGTTCATTTTGCAGCCCTGGTGTAAAAAAAAATTAACATATTTTTCCCTAAAAAACGGTACTTCATACTGCGACTGAGCATTCTGAAAACACCCTTAAATCCCCCTCCCTAATTGCTTCTTTTAAATTCCAAATAACCCTATACTGCAATACAATACATCTAGTTTAAAGTTATAGCTTTGCCTCAAATATAAAGTACTTATGATGTTTTTATTTATTTATTTATTTTTCTGCCAAGTAAAGTAGCTTGGATTGTGCAATTAAATATCGGATACCATTTTGCAATAAATATTGGTGCTGTTCTTTAAGTTTATATTTTGAATTTATTTTACTTTATCTCCGTATGTTTAAAACAATTGAAGTACAAGCAGAATTTTTCCAACAACATAAAGCACATTCAGGTTTTTGTTTTAAATCAAAGTATCAATGATTACTTTCAGTTAATTTTGTTCTTTCTATAAACTCTAAGTAATGATTGATTTTGGTTGTCAAGCAAAATTATTCTTCCACTACAAGCCATTTTCTTTTAATATAGTTCGTAAAGTACTTCATTTGGGTTTGAAAAAGAAATCTATTTCTAAGCTCTTAAGTTATCTCGCCTTTTATTACGCAACGACTTCTCAAAATAGCATCAATAAGGCGTTCGAGGAAATGAAAAGTTGTCAGCACTTCTGAATATCGATCTTCTTAATCCACATCCGCCTCCTTTCTTATTTGTATTAGTAAAGAGAAAAATTCAAAGAAATGCGAGTCCTTTTCAACGAGACTTACAGATGCAAGCATTCTCTCAAAAGATTGCTTAAGAAGACCTGAAATTTAAAAGATTCAATGAAGTTTGTAAATAATGGCTACAAAGTTGTGTTAATTAAAGAATTCTTTTCACGGGTCTTAGAGAAAGGTGAAGAATCTTGGAATTATTTACTGTTTTGCTTTTAATAGATACGTATAACAAATAAAAACTCTTTTGTTTCCAGCTGAAATATTAACTAATATGCTATTGAACTTATGAAAAAGTTCCAAACAAAAAGCTCTATTACATTTTATGTTATCATATTCTATATTATTCCATATTATTCTATTCCATTTTATTCCATTCTATGTTATTGTATTCTATATTATTATAATTGTATACTATTCTATTATAATTGTATACTATTCTATTCTATGATAAATTTAAAAGATTCAATGAAGTTTGTACAAAGTGGCTACTAAGCTGTGTTAATTAAAGAATTCTTTTCACGGGCCTTAGAAAAAGGTGAAGAATCTTGGAATTATTTACTGTTTTGCTTCTAATAGATACGTATAACAAATATAAACTCTTTTATTTCCAGCTGAATATTAACTAATATGCTATTGAACTTATGAGAAAGTTCCGAGCAAAAAGCTCTATTACATTTTATGTTATCATATTCTATATTATTCTATTCCGTTTTATTCAATTCTATGTTATTCTATTCTATAGTATGATAATAGTACATTATTTTATTCTAAATTATTCTACTATATTCCATGCTATTCTATTTCATATTATTCTATTTCACATTATGCTATTCCATATTATCCAATCCTATGAAATGGTATTCTTTAACAATATAGCATTTGAATTCTCGCAAAATTCTGATAAAATGAAAACTAAATAATTTTAAGAGATTTTTACAATAAATATCACTTTATATATTGGCTTCAAAGCTGTGTTGATTAAATGATATGTTACTCGAGCCTCTTACAAATCTATGAATATTTGTATAATGTTACTGCTTATTTACTGCTGTACTAATTATTAACAGATATACAACCGTTCAAAATTCTTTTATTTTTTGCTTAATTTCCACAAAAAAATGATAAACCCATATGTCGAGCTTTGAGATTAAATCAAGGTGTTTCAAATTATTTAATCAAATCAGTCGAATTCAATACATTTAATATCTTAGTGATCTCAAGAGTGTTTTTATCCGATTTGTATAAATTAATGTCTTTGAGCTGTGATGTCACATGGCATAAAGCGTTTGCCTTGATTGCCATTACAAAATCGATAATTTTTACAGAAATGCCTTGGTAATGATTTTGTGAAATTAAATACGAATTATTGTTTATAATGTATGAAAAATTTGGTAGGTCTGGTGAAATTTGGTAATTTTTTCATGATACTTTAGAGCATGGCAAGGAAACCATTTATTCAGAAAAATTTACTTTTCGCTTTTGCATTTTTTACTAAATATGTAGTAATTAGAACTACAATTTTTAAAACCTGAATATCCGTTAAACCGTTAGCATATGGTAAAAAAACAAATGAATGTTTTAAATACCATATATTTTGGTTTTATTAACTAGAATTATGATTTTTTTAGCCAGAAAGGTCATTACAATGCAATTCGATAATTTTATCAGATTTCTTTTTTTTTCGATGAATTAAAAGAATGAAGGATATAGTTCTAATAATAGAACTTAAGAAGCAATGTATGATTAAAACAGGATCGAAACATTGTGTTCTTATGTAACAAAATTATAATTTAAATCCAAAAATTCTAAATATTTCATACAATTTCCATCCTTGATTTCATAAAAAAAGTTATTTCATGCAATTTCTTACGAGGAAATAATTCAGAATGCATATATAAATAAAACAAAAAACTGCAAAGAGTACAATACATAAGGCAGTGAGTATTGTAGGAATGTTTCATTTTAGTAAATTGGTTTTTTACTAAATATTGTAACCCACTGAATAATCCAGGTTCAAATTCTAGCAATGTTCAAATTCTTCATGCTCAATTTTCATCACTGGTAACAGTAATATTTTTTTTTATATTGATGTTGTACTAAACTGGGAAAATACTGAGATGTGATCAAACAAAGAGAATCATCTCTGACTATTAGGCTGTATTTTTTAAAAATTTTAACAAACGTGGTTACATTTAAAATTTCAAAAACATATTCTATTGACAAAAGGAAATGCTAATCAATCTCTTATACGCTGACGAAAACAGTTTTTAGGCCTCCATTTTCAAATAACAATTTTGTAGCGTTTTAACGGTCTGACTGCTGTTGCCAACGGTCATCCAAAAACTTCTCAATCCTAAAGCTATGGAATTCAAATTACCATTAAATGCATAACTGCTGACGGTCACTTCGGAGCATGGAAAGAAAACCAAAATTTGGCGAGTTGTTGATAGATAATATAGCCAAAACCAAAGCCAAATCCACGTTATTAGTATAAAATTTTAAGTGATCTGGTTAACAATTTAATCTCCAAATAGATCATTGGAGTCTAATATTACCCTGTATCTAAAAAATTTTGTGGTTAGAGAAATAAAGCAGATTAAGGCGACAAGGGGACTTTCAAAGAAGCAAAAATTTGTCAAAAAATCGATATTTTGCATTTTATATTTTTGAAATCTAGGCATTTAACTGAACATTTAAAAAAAAAATTCTGGAATAAGTGCAAAATTGATGAAGTTATGGCCATTTCAGTTTTGACCACACCCCTTTGTTTACCTATTTTTGTCTGCTTAAAATTAGTTTAGTTTAAAATTAGTTTTAAATTAGTTGAATATTTTGTTACTTTTTTAAAAAAAATTTAAAGTATATAATTATTAAACTAGCTCATTAGACAATATTTATAGGTATTTATATCAAAAACAAGAAATATTTGTTCAGAAGTAAAATTTGCAATGAAAAAGTAGTAAAAGTCATTTTTCTCAAAATGTCTTTTTTGACAAATTTACAAATTTCAAACTGTTCCAGCGTAATGAATTTTCATTCTATTGGCCTGAGAATTTAATGTTATATATTTATGAATATTATTAACATTTTGTTGGAAACGTTTTTTGAATTAAGAGAATAGAATTTTGTTTATACATGATATTTTATTGAGGAATGATGATTTTTTCCTAAAAATGTAGATTTTTTGCTGTTTTTTTTAATGTTATTCGTTTCTATAATAAAAAAAGTACTCCCAACAATTTTTTCAATATTATCTAATATGTAATATTTTAAAAGAATTTTGTCATTTTGACAAAATTTCAGACGCAAGGAGCAATATAAAAAAAGCATAAAAAATTCAAAAATTTAAATTTTTAATTTCTTAAAAATTGAAATATTTTTTTGAAATTTTGTATAACAGTTGCTTTTAACAATATAAATGTATTCTGAAAATTTCAAGCAAATCCCTTGATAATTTCAAAAAAAAATTTTGAAAGCCTGACACTGAATTAATGAATCATAAACTTGAATTGAATTTAAAATTTAGACGTTACATATTGCTAAGAACAAATAAAAGTATTTATATTAACTTTTTTATAAAATGTGATAAAGCTAAATAATTTACAAAATTTTAATATAACAAGATTAAGAGTGATTTAAAAAAAAAAAACTTAATTTAGAAAATTTAAGAAATTGTAAAAGCTAGGAAATATTTAATGCCTATACTGCAATCACATATGGCTACTTTTACCTTACAAAATCTTTCATAAACAGTCTTTTCATAACAAGTAATGATATTGACTATTTTAAAGATTTATGATGAAAAATAAAGTTGCTTTACTGCATAAAATATTTTTTCCCAGTTGGGAACATGCTTTTATTCCATTTCAACGGAATCTTTATTTTAACTTTATATACTGAAAAAGACTTTTACTAGACTTGTTTTTCGTTTAAAACAAATATCTGCATTTTTTTAAAAGTTTGCATAAAATAAATTGAATATTCACTTAATTATTTAACAAACTAAAAGCCTGTTTACTCGACATGTTTTTCCCTGTTATTTTTTTTTTTTCATTTTCTTTTCTTTTAACATACATAATTTTCCCCCCATACTTTAAAACAAGAAGTATAAACTAAGTTTTGAAAGTTTTTTATTTTCAAATATTTAAAAGTTTCAAAAGAAAAAATCAGTTATTGAATTTTTTAAGTTTTCAAGCAATCCACTTACAAGAAATCAAAGTAGACTTTCAGAACTCTATAAAAACTTTAAGCTTACAACAATAATGTGACACAGAACATGCTGAAGAAAAAGAAACACTTAGCAAAGCACATAAAAAGCTCAAAGTTAGAGTTCGTTTAACTATTTATTTTTGAAAATATAAATTGCCTGAATTATTATATTTTTCCTTAGCTTCAACAGGAATTTCTTTTACGTTTAAAAAAAGTTTGACAGTAGATAAAAATTTCTTGACTGAAACATCACCTATCATTGATTGAAACCAATAATTTCAATAATTTACCAATGATTATAATCATCTCTTTACTTATGCTTGTAACCATCAGTTAATCAGTGCTTGTAAAAATAAATTTACCAAAATTTGTAGCTATCAACTTGAAATGGTTATAACCATCAATCAATCAATGGCTTCATGATTTCAATGAAAATAAATTTCTACCTAAGCAATTCTCGTGATGCACATCGAAAAACCCTTTTTTTCTTAACCGAATCGTTTTTTTTTCGTTTAAAAGTTTGACATTAGATAAAAAAAATTCCCGACTCAAACACCAGCTATCATTGGTTGCAACCAATAATTTACAATTGGTTGTATCTATTACTTATTCCTAACCAGTAATTTATCAATGCTTGTAACCATAAATTTACCAATATTTCTAGCAATCAATTTAGTGATGGTTGTAATTCTCAATCAATCAATGGTTTATAATAAATTTATATCTATACAAGTTACATGAAAATATACAAAATAAGTTTATACTTATAAAAGCACTTCAAAAAGCCAATACTTTCCACAAAAGATAAAAATAATGTAAAAAAATAAAAGTTTAAGATTTAAAATTCTGAACAAATTATTCGACAATAAATCAAAAAAGACAAAAGTTTCATCACATATTATATAAAAAAAAGGAAAAGATCTTAACACATATTACCTAAAAAATGCATTTAATTCAATTTCATATAACTATTATGTATATTTTTCATGAGTAAACAGTGTAGAAATGGATACTCAAATTTCGCGAGTTTTCCTCGTTTTTTGAGGAAACCGTCTCCTGATATACGCTTTTAGTAAACATTACGACTGCTAGGAGCATACGTAACAACTATCGTCACTTCTTCAGAGAGACGAATTTCGTCAAAATTAAAGAAACCGTCTCCTGATATACGCTCTTAGCAAACATTACGTCTGCTAGGAGCATACGAAACAAGTATCGTCACTTTCAAGAGACGAATTTCGTCAAAATTAAGGAAATATTTTTATGGAAAAAAAAACTCCTAGTGCCGAATGTACAAAGTTTACACAATAATCACTTTATCGTGGCTACAGTAGAGGTGGATCACTGTCACCCAAACTGGACTGGTAGAGTAGAAAGATAAATTGCACCCATGCACGAAGTGGGGTTCGTACCCAGGATCTCCATATATATATATATATANATATATATATATAGTGTATTCCAAGTATTTCAGATCGTATAAATTTTATTTTGCAAATTTCCTTTAGAAATTTATCTACATTTCATTTCGCAAAAAATTAAGATATACAATAACAAATATTAAATACTAAAACATTTTACTTGTAGTTGCAGATTTATTGCTGATTTTTGGGTTATTTATAAAGCCATTGAAATTGTAGGGTTACAATATGTTCAATTGTAGGGTGTTTTCAAATCTTCGAAAGAAGGTATAAATTGTTACATTAGATAGAAGCCAAAATTTAGTTGGCTTAATAAATAAAAACTGAGCCTTATTTACATTATATTTGCTTATTACTAACTTCAACATAAGACGCATAATTTTTTTGAAAAAATAAGCGATTTATATCGATACCATAATAATGACCACGATATGTTCTACATCAAAAAATATGTAAAATACATAAAGCAACACTGTAATATCAATTTTGTAAAGCGTATATGTTAAAATTAAAACGTTGTAAAATGGCAAACAAAAAATTATTTTTTAAGAGATGCAAAACACAAATTAAAAAGAAAAATACAGATTTTGCATAGAACATTGTAATTTTTAATAACAGAGGTTCAAAGAAGATTTCACTTGTTGAACTAGTATGAAAAAAGACAAATTTCTTATAAAGAACCATATTTCTTTGTGCAAGAGAATAAGCATGAAATGACATAAATCTGAATAAAGTTGAACAAAAGAAACAAATACGTAAACAAGAACAAAAGAAACGGAACAAAAGAAAACAAAACCAAACAAAGCAAAATAAAGTAAAAACCCTTTTATCCAAAACATGATCCAAACCTTAAAGAAAACTTGCTGGACCGTTCTTTCTGTCATTTGTTATAGAAGAGGTATCTCGCAATATTGCTTTTTCTTTTCTAGTGGTCATTTCTAAACGCAACTTGTCACAAAAAGTAAAAATGACATTGATAAATTATTAATAAAAAACCAATATATCACCAGCTTTTAAAAAATTGGAAAATTTTAATGCATGCAAGAATTTTTCTGTAGATATAAATCTCCTGACATTTTTTATGGCTCTACAAAACATGTTTTGGCGAATCAAATAAATGGATTGACATTGTTTCCGCACAATAAAGGAACTGTTGAGATTCTCTATTCTCTGTCTACTAATTTTAAATACATATATTTTGCTTTTCGGTTTCAAATGAAACGTGTTTAAACCTGCTCACTGAAGGGAACAATAACATGAACCATCCTATTTATTTTGGCATTATGGAGGATCAGTTTTTCACCTTACAGTCAATGCTTCATAATTCGCTGTTGATTCACCTTCGCTGTTGATTGATGGTTACCATTATCTAACATTTCCTATTATGCGTTCATGATTTTTGATTTGCTAATGAAATCCCCTCATTCTATGATGGAAAATGATACTTCAATACTATGATGGTTAACCGTCAAGAGAAATTTGATTATCATGAACAAACAATCCATGATGATCCGTGATGGTCCATGATGGTTCCGATAATACATTTCCATGATAGATTAATTGGAGTTATTGTTGGTTCAGCAGGTATATACCATGAAAACAATTCGTTTTTTTTATGTTGACCCATCAATAATCAGTCCGAATTCCTACTTTGGGATGATGATGGTTCATGATTGTTCCAACATTTAACTTCTAAGAAATTATGATGAGCATTTCTGATCATTCAACATGAACAAACCATCAAAACAAGTTGCTATTCTAATGTTGGGACATCCTAAATCAGTCCGAATTTATACATTGGGATAATGGTTACGTATGTTGGTTACTATCAAAATTATAATGGTTCATGATGGAGTTATTGATGGCTATCATCAAGACTATGTTGGTCCATCAATGGAAAATCATCAAAACGTTTGACTTGGGTATGTTCATCTGGCAGAAAGAATATAAAGGTGATTTATTGAACACATATCCACACTTTTTTATTTCGATTGGTGAGCAAAATCAACTGACCTAAACCTCATAAAAATGTTGTGGAGGGATGATGAAATAGCAGATGAAGCATTGAAATCAGCATCTCCACAATATAACGGCCTCAAATTCTCAGTAAATGGCTTAAATTTAATCTGAAGTGCCTAAAAAACACTGCGGCTGAAATTAGGAAATTATTAGATTCATGTGTGGAATTGCATGGTAAATGTTCTAAATAATGTTCTTCATGCTATTCCTGAAAGTGACAAATGGTGTGTGGATGAATAAGTGACTATTGAGTTTTTCAAAGTAATTTGTATGGTAAATAGAAATTCAAGTGTTGTTTTTAAAACAAAAATTCAAATCTTAAATGTTTTTTATGGTAAGCTTTCAGTTTAATTCGATTTTTATATTCTTCAAACCTCCCTTCAGCAAATACCAAACTATGGAAAAAATACGAAACAATATATAATCCATTTTAATGCAATGTTTTTGACCAGGAGAAGCTCACGCATGAGTTTTCAATTTGGGAAGCATGGGGTGGAGACTTGGGGATTACTATCTCCATCTGTTCTCTAATATAAATTTCGGTAATGTAGTGAAAGCTTGTGCCAATGTTGTCATGTGGTCATCATTAAGAACATTAGAACAATAGTCCATTCTAATGCCAACATCAATTTGTATAGTTATAGTGTGACTCTAACAAGAAAACCTAAAAATAAATAAATGAATAATACAGCTTTCATTCTCTAAAATCTACTATAAAACCATAAAAAAACCATCGATATAAAATATTTACTCGAAAACTCTTACGTTTCGCTTTTTAAATTCTGGCAATGATTCAAAACTCATTATTTTTTAGTCATATTTCAAAAAATCGTGCCTTCAGTGGTGAGGATACTTATAATGGGATAATTTTAAATCAGTTTTCCAGGAAATACTAATTTACTCCACCGGAAAGTCTCAGTTTTCCCCCAGGGAAAACCTCTGAAAAACAATATATGAATTTATAATGCAACTTTAAATTATTTACTTCTCTATTTTATGACGGAAAAAAATATTATTTACTCTATTTTATTTGGAATCACGTTGCTCTAATCTGTAGAAAAGAAGTTTAAATAATTTCGAATATTTTTTTTAAGTCGTACCTCAGAACTTAGAAAAAAAAATTTCGTGATTTAATTTGCATAAAATAAATTAATAAACAACAAAAAGCTAATTTAATAATAAATAATATAAAACTATCAACATATCCTAGGTTTGTGTTCTACAACTAAGACGCTTTAAGTAATCTGATTTAAATAGCTCGATGCATTAAGATAAATTAATTTGTGTTCAGTTTACTATTTTTTTTATAAATTTCCCTTGCTTAATTTTTTTAAAGAAGTTGCAAATAATCAGTCTTTGTCTAACACTATAAATAATTAATTAATTTCCATGATTTATTTATTCGCAAATAGAGACATGACAGCTATTTGTTGATAAGGAACTTGTTTTTCCTACCTTTTTTTACCGAATATAAACAGAAATGAAGACGATACTATAATGATATTTTTTTTGGCTAGCAATATTTCTTGCAGACGCAATATGAAACTAATAATTATCATAGAAGTGCATTATGGTTTTAATAATCATCGAAATTCTATATAAATCTATAAAATAAAACAACATATTGTTTATTTCAAAGTTCCTAATATAAATATTACCAAGACGAAAATATCTATAATTAAATAATTTAATTAAATCCTTTACAAATTATAGTTTTTTATTATCCTAATTATCGTTATCTTTGGTTAAATACATGTAACGGCGATAGAAAACAAATTAGCTTTATATTTCCAGGTGAAAATTATGGAAATTTTGATTTAATTATTTAAACCAAATTAATGCAATTTTGGTCTTTTATATTTCTTTTCCAATTAATTCTGAAACATTAGTTTAATTTTGCTAATGTTTCAAGAAACTGAAAAGTAGATGAGAGGACAAAATTTCTAAGGATCTTTTCGAAATTGTTTCGTTTATATCTTAAGCTATAAAAATGTCACGAACCAAAACTTAAGTACTATAAATTCCGAGTAAAGTGTATTTTTTATTATTAACAATATCTTTTTGTTTCGAATAACTGCTGCAACCTTACACAAATTCCCAAATAAAAAAGCAGAATTAAGAATATTTTAAAATAAAATTTCAAGGGATTATTGATATTAACTATAATTGCTTTCAAACTAACTTAATCAATTACTTTCAAATTTACTTAAAATCGCTTTTTACTTAAGATTATAATATTGCGATGGGTATATATTTTTATTTCAAATAATTTAGCTAAGAGAATGCTTACCGCTGTAGAGAGCTATACCATAATGTTAACCATTGGTCCTATACTATTATGCAATACCAATATTGTAACAGGACAAATTGCGCCATCTTTATTGGTAAATTAGAATGTAAAGTACAGAAAAAAGTGCGATCAGGTAAACTAAGATCAAGCCGCAAAGTTTCAAACTCCCCAAAAAAAATATTAAATTACAAAAAAAATTATTGCAAGATATTACTCTTTCTAAGTAATCGGGAGTAATTCTGCAATGATTTGAATAAATTTTGGTACTTTTAAAACATTTCAGTATCTGAAATTTTATTGTTTTCTCTTATTAACCTTAACACACTTTTTCTGTTTTCAAACCATTTAAGTTAAACAGAATTTGCCATCAAGTATTTCTATCACGGCATAGCATCTTCATGATGCTGCACTAAATAGGAACTATAAATGATTATTACATAATTAAAAATAAAAAAAATCATTAGATGTTATTGAATAATTTATTAACAAAAAAATACCTTCAAATAAATAGAAAAAAGCAAAAAAAATCTTTCGGGTGCTTCGGGGCTATGAAACGGTTAGCTATATTTCTTAACTGTATTTAACCAAACTGATCCCTCGGCATATTGTCCAAGAAATATGTTGTATCCCGATTTGACGTAGATCCTTGGATAATAAAATATACGGATAAATTTTTTTTAAAAGATTATAACTTCAATATAATTCATAACTTAAAATATTTTAAATTTTACAAAAATAAATGCTGAGAACAGATCACAATTATTTTTTTATTTTATTTTATAACCTTTGTTGAACAGCTGACCCGATTTCGGGCTTATGGCTACTAATGTTCAAATCCACAGCCTTGTATTTCTGAATCCAATCAAAAAGACAAGGGAACTCTTGTATTAAATATTGGTAGAAATTTGCCTACGTGGAGGTCTTTTTGAAGAAACGAACCCTCGTTTTTGTTACATAGAGAAGAAAACTACAAAAACCTTTCCCAGTTAGACTGACGGCAAGGTGACTATAACCCACGGTTCGTCTACCACTGAGGATATTTTACTTCAGCTCTGTGGCCGGTACGAGATGGAGGCGGAATTCGTATCAATCAGCCATCGATGGGATTCGAACCCTGTACAAATCATTGGAAGACGAACAATCTATCCCCTGAGCCACCATGGCTCACATTAAAACTATTGAGGAATAAAAGCAAAGCTTGAGCCCAAGGTGAGAGATTTTGTCTGTGACAACGTTGAATAAATTGTCAGTGATTTAATATATTAGCTGAAAAATGGTGTGGTGGTAAATAATGGCGTCTCAGCTGTACGTGCATAGTTTACTGTAGAGATGTTTTGCATAGTCTTACGTTAAACATAAAGCTTAACTTATTTCTACCTTATATCATTATTGCGATTTCTAGGGAGATTTTTAAACATTACTCTGGAGCTCAAGCAGAGAGTTAACGTTAGAGCTAGGAGTAATAGCTTGTCTTTGTTAAAACTCTATAATATCTTCATTTTCGGGGAATTGTCCCTGCAGGTAATTTGTTGTTGAATTCTGAGGTCAGGAAAAGGGCAATTGTTCAATTTCTTCTCGTACAGAGATCAGAATCTTGCACTGTTTGTAGTAAAGATACTATAAGGTGATCACCTCACAACACTTTGATATGTTAGTGAAAACATGTTGCCCTTATGCGTGATCAAATATTATAAGCTGCTCTTTGTCTTGATCTGAAGAAGTTCATTATGCAATAGCATCCAGAGGCAACTTTTCAGAAATAAGAACATTAATTCGAAACTTGGGATTCCAGCACGCCATCTGTCAACAAACACATTTGAAGTTTGATACATCCTGTTGAAATTTGAAACAATGTAGCTAGTAGCTAAAGTTAAATGTCTCCTTTCCCATTTTGATGCAACTTAAGTCACGAGGGTTAACATAAAGTTTTGTTTTTTTTCTTCTGTCACTTTGTCGATCAATATCAAGGCATAATTATCCCTATAAGTTAGACATAAATTACAACGCTAAAGTATGAGTACATTCACATATCCGTGAGTATTAAATTTGATTATTACTGCTGCAGAACACCAGCCATCTATCAGCAAACACAGTTATAATTCGATTCAAACGCATTGGGATTTGATACATATGTAGCTACTGTTATAATTCTCCTTTCCCATTTGCGTGCAACTTAATTCATGAGGATTAACATAAAATACTTTAATATTTTTCTTCCGGCACTTTTTTGGTCACTTTTGAGGCATATTTATCCCTATGAGTCTGACAAAAAGTTAGTATGTTAAAGTATGGATAGATTGACATGTCCGCTAGAATTAAATCCGGTAATCACGGCTACAAAACAACAGCCATCTATCGACAAACACATTTGGAATTTGATCCAAAGGATATGGATTTGATACATATGTAGCTACTGTTAAAAGTCTCCTTTCCCATTTGGGTACAACTTAAGTCACGAGGACTAACATAAAAAAACTTTTATACATTTCTTTTCTCTGACACCTTCTTGATCAATTGTAAGGCATAATCATCACTATAACATAGACAAAAAAATTGCTATTTTGGAGCATGTGTATATTTACATCTCTCCGATTATTAAATCTGGTAATTACGGCTACAAAACGTCAACCCTGAAATAGAAGCAATATCTTTTCATGTCATTATATTAAAATTGTTCAAAGAAATGACTTCGCATATGACGTCAATTCAATAAAGCAAGTCAGTTGTTTTGAATATCGATCTACTTACCCTCTTTTCATCCTTTCATAGACAAAAAGACAGGATTATAAGAAAGATTTCGTTATTTTTCTTTTATTAAAATATGAACCATAACTTAATAAAAAAATAACTAAATCTTTCTTTTAATTCAGGATTTTAATAAAGATATGGCAAGGATAGTCAAATCTAAAAAATAAGGGTCGCTTTAATTAGCAGAAACTAATCTTTTCTAATTTAAATAAACGCAGAAATAATGCTGATAACTTAACGTTTGTATGTTTTAAGTTGTTGTTTTTTTTTCAATTAGAAATTATTCAATTTAAACTGAAAAACAATTTAAATTAAACTAAAATAAAAAATAAAAATTATAATTTATTTATTATTGTATTAAATTATATATAATTAAGTAATTTCAAGTATTATATATTTTAAACTTTTATATATGCATTTTAAACTTTCAATGGTTCATAACTTAACTCATGGAATTTTGCTATAAGGTTTGAATCAATTTGTCAAAATGCGAGATTATATTTCGTCATATTTTATATATTAAATCATAATAAAGCTTTATTTAAAAAAAATGAATTCTTAAATAACAAAACTGTTGAAAATTTCACAAATTGCATAAATACAAATTGTTTAAAAAATTGAAATTTCTTCCTACTAAATCTCAAATGATAATTGTCTTTTTAAATCACAAAGCATGTAAATGAGATGATGAATAAAGCCAATCATAAAAAATTCTCCCCATAATATTATTTTTAAAATGAAATACAAATTGTGAGATGCTTTAGTACCTAAATACGAAAACATTTAAAGCGTCTCAGTTTTCTGTAACTCGAAACGAAACATTAATCAACCCAATAGTTTTCTAACTTTCACAAGTTTCTGACCACCATTAAAGAGTAGAGATAATTGATTATTTCGGAGAACTCTGAAAATTGTTAAATTAGTAAAAGATTACAGACAGCTAAAATATTTATTTTAAAAAAACTTGTGTCTTAAGTTCTTTTGAAGCTAAATAAAAGTTGTAATTAAAAATAATGATAATAATTTGTTCAAAAATTGAAATGTAGGAATATTTTTCATATTTAATTCTCTTAGTTTAATACGGAATAGATACCTTATAGTAATGCTGAAGCTAAATCAAAGTTTCAAATAAAAAATGATAAAAATAATAATAATTTGCTCAGCTTAAATGTATACCGAGAAAAAAAAATGTGGTACATTTACCGTACTGTGGGGAAATGACATTTCTGGTAATATGAAAACCATAATTCCGGTTTATAAACTATAATATAAACCAAAATATAAACCATACTTTTGATAATTTTCCGTTCGTATGGTAGTTTTACCGTAAATTCCGTTTTCTGAAATTATAGTTCTTATTATTAATACACATTTAGCGAAAACTGCTAACAGAAAAGTATATTTTTCGGAATAAATGATTTTTATGATAAGCTCTAAAGTATGATAAAATTTAAACATTACCACGTTTACCAAATTTTATCACATGTCATAAAAACCATATTTTATTGTTAATTTCACTTAAATTATTACAAAAGCAATTATGTAAAAATCCGGACCTTCTTGGTATTCCGATAGAGCTGGAAGTACAGTAAATTTTAAATATTCTGGTAATTTTGACCATAGTTTTTTTCTCTCGGAGTTATACCCTTTGTTTGAGAACAAATATATTATTAATTCCTCCTCCAATGAAGCTACCCAGGTTCAAATTCCAGTGATGGCTTGCTGATATTAAATATGCTTCGGACTCGCTCGGATCACAGTACTGACATAAAATATCCTGAATGGTAGACGTATCATTGATTAAAATCCCCTTACCGTCAGTTACCGTTGGAGAATTCCTTTGTTTTCCTCTCCTTGTAAAACAAATGTGGGTTAATTCCCTAAAGAAGTAATCAACGAATATTTGTTTGCCCTAATGTTTTATTCATGTCTCTAGTCTTCCTGATTGGTTTCAAAATTACAAGGCTATAGAGTTCAACATTGATAATAGTCCTTAACTCAACGCCGGCTATGAAATAAAATAAAACGACTTGAAAAAGTACAAAGCAAAATAACACTTCAACTTGATTATTTGCTCTTCTTTCTAAACCAACATGCCGCTACTTTGAGCAAGTAATAAAGCCTCAGAGCCAATATTGATTGATATATATATCTTAAACATCTGTATGTTAGAAGAATATCAAAATTTATAACACTGTTGCTGAATTATGAAATGTTATACTGAAATGTACACGACTTGAAATTTCCACAGTTTTTTTTTCTTTTACCACTCAGTTATAAACTCTGATATTATCAAATAAGTTAGTACTCTATTAAAACGTCCCTTACTTTTAAAAAAAACTGTGCTATAATTTCTTCAAAAAAATGAAAAGATGTTTAAAATATAAGTAATAATAATATTGATGAGAGATGACTTTAGTTAAAAACAAGAAAGCTTTTTTTTATTTCATAAACGTTAAAAATATAATTGACTTGTATGAATTTCAATACAGACATTTATTTTTCTTTTGCCACTCTTTTCTTTTTTTAATATATATTTTACTGTATAAATTTTTTAATATATATTTACTCAAATTCTTTACTTTTAAAAAAGTGTGTTAAAATTTGTTGCAATTAAGAAAAAAGCTTTAAAAAAAATAATAATTATTATTTTATAAAATACAAGTTTTATGTTTGAGAAATTCTGACATTAACTTTTATTTGAGTAAAACTCTGGCACCTCACTAAGTCACAAAAATGACAAATAATTTTCTTTTTTTTCAAGCAGTAATTAACAATGATATTACTTTCGGATCAGTTAGCGTGGAGTTAGGAAATTAATAATAAAAATTCTGCTGATGCCAAAATAATTGCAGTTACCCTTAGAATAGTCTTAAATATTATAAAAATATATTAGCTGCTAAAGAGAGAGTATTTATCAGATTCAGTTTTCGCTCAACTGTGACTATTGAAACAAGTATTTTAACTTATTTCATAAAGAAAAAGATTAAAAAACAAAATTTTAATTTAAGAATTAAATGATTCACTCTCTGAATTTTTCATCTGCAATTATGGGGAAATTACCAGCAGCAGACTGCCCATCCTTTTTACCATAAAGTTTATGGTTACGAAAATTTTTACTTTTTACAATTTCTACTGGTGCAGTTAAGAAACCATGAATGCAAAACTATATGGTTTTGTCACCATTTACAACAAGCAAAGTTTCTAGATTATAAAACTGAAAAATTAGATGTTGTGCCATTTATGCGTGAATGATAGTTTCGCATTTTTATAGTTCAGAGTCACCGATTGAAGAAAGCAGGACAATGGAAACTCTTCATGTATTGAAAGATTGTAAGAAAAAGTGTAGTATCAAGGCTGGAATTCGTTCAGCTGATCATGAAGTTGATCGATAAGCCTTCTCTGCTGCAGTATGTACCCAGCTGCACAGAACAAAATAGCTATATAAGATTGGCCTAGTTGTCGAGGACATAATTCTGGTTATTTAACAGTATTAGAAAAAAAACTATTTAAAAGCGTTTTTTACCACCTTAACATCATTCATATCATCTTTATGTTAATTTCTCTGTTGTGGTAAATATGGTAAAATAAAAATTAAATAAATTGCTATTTAACCATTTTTTCTGAGAAATTTCTAACAGTTCATTGAAAAGTTATAAATTACGTAATGCATATTAATGGCATAGTCTTATTCATTATGTGCCTGTTTTGAAACGCCGCTCAATTCACATTAAAAAAACTCAAGCATCTTTATTATACTATTATTTTTACTCTCCTTTTGTTGATTTATAATCACCTAAACACCGGATTCAATTGAGTTTATTTTGACATTTTACTCTACAACTGACAGCTACAGAGGTTAAGAATAATAAATGGAATATTAATCGCATGTGAAAATTGATCGAGAAATTTACGATAAATTAGGATTCAATTATTAAAGGCCCGAATATTATAACCTTGTCAGACTATTTGACATGCATATTTAATAATTTAATTTCAAACGTCAAAAAATGGGATTCAATTAATTTGTTAAATGGACATATCAGATAAAAGGAGATTAAATATTGCTACATGTTCTATCTTAAATTAGTATAAATGATAATTTTAGGTTAATTAAGCTAAATATCATAATATTGTTAAATAAAATTAATGAATAAGAATTACAGTGACTATTTGCGGATTAATCTAACATACAATCGTTGTAATGATATATGACTTTGCTGTATAAGTTTCTAAGGACTTAAAATATCGATAGTTATTATATACGATTAATTTTATATTTTTCTTATATTAATATAAAATCTATCTACTTTTCAAATGATACACAGTCAAAATATTTGAAAGGTTTTAAACATAATATCCTACAAAGTCACTAAAATCCAAAATGGAGTCAATTTGAACAGTGTAAATTTATTTGATTTAAACTTGATTGCACAGTACTAGTTCGCAATGAACTCAATTCAAAATAATATTTGATTAAGGATTAATTTTAAAATTAGTAGATAACATAATTCTTACTTTAAAAATACGATACACTGTTAAAAATGCTGGAGTGTGTTGATCATAAACTTTTTCAAATTTGTGGAAAGCATAATATTGTGTCAAGTAGAATTAAATTATTGTGCAAATCACTTTTTAAACTTCATTATTCGATACCGGTTTGTTTTGATCGGTAACGTAGTTTAAAGTTATATAGGATTAAGGATAAATCTTTCTTAAATGATAAGACAAATCTTACTTTAAAAATATAATACATTGTTAGAAATTTTGGAGCGTGTTGAACATAATCTCTCTTAAATTTACAGAAGTCTTGATAGTTCATGTAACTAGAGTTGAAGTATATAATTGCGATAATTATATTTCAAAAATTACTTATATGTTCACTTTAAACAGTGGCACAGTTCAAAATTATATTTGATTATGGATCATTTTTATATGAGTAGATAACATAATGAATATGATATAACTGAACAGATAACACAATGAATAGATAACATATGAGTAGATAACATATGAGTAAATAACATAATGAATATGATAAATATGATATACTGTTAGATATTTGGGAGCATGTTGAACATATCTCGTTTAAATTCGCAGAAATCTTCATATGGTGCCAAGTTGAATTACATTATTGAGCAAATTACTCAATTTTATTTGTGCAAATTGCTCTATTTTAGTTTACAGTTTTTAATATCTATTATTTTAGGATTGGATACTTAAAAAATTAACAAGAATCCGATAGTTTAATTTTATATGGTGAATAACAATAAAATACAGAATATTACATTGTTTAGTAATTTTTTTATTTCTTTAACTTTGGAAAATTCTTTGTATTTTAAGTTTTTTTCAGCTATAAATATTTATTAAAAATTTATATTAAAAATTTATATTAAAAATTTATATTAAAAATTTATACTAAATTAATTTAAACTATTTTCAATCATGATGCTTTCTTGTTCTAGAAATTTATCAAAGTCCTCCACTTTTGGATTCAAAAGGAAAAAAATATCTATTCTGAAAATAAATGTCAACATATCAACTCACATGTTTGACAGACATCACAAATTTTATTTCTTTCCTTATGACTCGCAATGGAATTCTTTCGGGATATGTCTAAAAACATGTTTTCTTTTTATCTTCACTTAGAATATTTTAACATAAAATCATGTTATAAATCAGTGAAATAAAACTAATTTAAATAAATTACATGATTTGAAACTCAAAAATTAAGAGTGAAAACTACTGAAAAACATGAGATATATAATGATAAGTTATATTCGTGATTTTAATTCCAATTGAAAATAAGGTTAATATTTTTTGATAAATAGATTAATAATAGTTAATACGAAGAAATTAAATCCTTTGACTGTGATTATAAAAACATTTTTTAAATTAACTATTTTTCAACCATCATATTATGAGAATAATAATGTTAATTTTCAAATTTTTCTATCTCTTAAAAATCTTTGGACATTTTCATTCGTTGATTACATTCAAGTTTCATTTTTATCATCTTCACTTAGAATATTTTAACTTAAAATCGTGTTATAAATCAGTGAAATAAAACGAATTCAAATAAATGACATGATTTGAAGCTCAAAAATTAAGAGTGAAAACTATTAAAAAACATGAGATATATAATGGTAAGTTATATTTGTGATTTTAATTTCAATTGAAAATAGGATGAATATTTTTTGACAAATAGATTAATAATAGTTAATACGAAAAAATTAAATCCTTTGAATGTGATTATAAAACATTTTTTAAATTAATTATTTTTCAAACATAATATTATGAGAATAATAATGCTGATTTTCAAATTTTTCTCTCTCGCATAAATCTTTAGACATTTTCATTCGTAGCTTACATACAAGTTTTATTTTAATTATAAAATTTATTTCATAACCAAAATCAATATTGTAACTTATCTAATCAATAATGGCAATAACCTACATATTCTACGTATCAATATTAGAGATGAAATAAAATTTATAAAATGAAACTGAAATATTTAAATATCTACTTCGTGATATTAAAATTAGAAACAACTTGGGTATAACAGTATACTAACTCAGATAATTATATTTATGATGAATTTTGAAAAAAAAAATATTAGCTAAACAAAGCTTACTACACATTTTTGGTATTTTTTTTGAAAAATATATTTATTTAAAAATGTGAGTGTAAGATAAATCCTACTTTTTAATTATTTTCATGAACTGACACGGGGAGGGAAGGAAAAACAAATTATTCCTTAACGCAAGTGTAAAAGACTAGACTTAATGGCAAAGCGTTGAAAAAGTTTTTTGAGTTTACTTTCGCGAAGAAAGCCCATTATCATTTTTCTATATTCTTCCGGTTAAGTGAGTTTAAATTTTCCTCACACTCTCCATTTTTGGCAAAAGATGCAGCAAAGTAAACTGATTATCAACTATAAGAGAGTTTCGAAGTTGTGCTCTAAAAAAAAATACATTATTTCTTGGCAAGGCTTTATCCTATTGAACATGCATAACATATTTTAGTTGGTGCGCATGAGATCTCTTTAAGCTTAAATTATTTAAGAAAACTTATTCTTCTCACCAAAATTAAGGATGCATAATGGATATTAAATATTTCAGATCTAACGTGATCTCAACAGAATTTTTAAAAAAAATTAGAAAGAAATTAAACTAAAAATTTTATTTACTCAAAAAGTATTTTGTAAAATTTTTCATGCTCAATGTTTTATGTCTAGATATTTTTAATAAAGCAAATTAATCTTTTCATTATCTATTAAAATCATCTTAAAGGTATTCAAAATGCGGTTTATATTTCATTAACTATGAAAATTATTAATAACATATTAAAACCAGAATAACATTTTTGAAATGTAATGTTTCACCGAAGGTAAAAATGAAGCAATCGTATCACATTTTTTTTAAATACCAATCTAGACCAAATAAATGACCAAATTTTAAATATTTGTATTTTTTGACTTTATATGATTTGATATGGTTTTGATATATAATCTTTATATGATATGATTTTTATATAACGAATATCAAAAGGAAATAAATAAAAATAAATCATTTTTTCAGTTAAAATATTTCAATATGTGAAACTTCTGTTTAACTGCAAACATCTCATATGCTATCAATAGCGTTCCTCTTCACCAATCACTCCTAATGCTGCACAAATTGTGCTCTTTCAGTTCTTGCAGTATGTCAACAACCAGTGTCTTATCAACCACTATTTGCTTTTGATCACAAGGTCATTAAAATCCACGAATCATTTGTCATGTGATTTCTTTTTTTAGGTTTACGTCAAAGCTAAAAACAAATCACGGTGTTCTATCTTCACAATCTAGTTCCATTAATAGTGGTTCACTAAACACTAGTTAACTACCATTTACATAGGTAATCAAAATCATAAGGTAACTGAAATTCCCGAATCTTATGCCATACGATTTCTTTTTCAGGGTTGACGTCAAAGCTAAAAACAAAACAAAGTGTTTTGTGAGCCACCATTTACTTTAAATCACAGTGCCACTAAAATCCAAGAAAATTATTTCATGTGATTTATTTTTCTGGATTTACGTCAAAGTTGAACACAAAGCACAGCGCCTTGTGAACCACAATTTATCTTTTATCACAAGGCCATAAGGATCTCCGATTCTTATTCCATACGATTTTTCTAATTCCTTTAATCACAAGGCCACTAAAATTCCAGAATCTTTTGCCGCATCATTTCTATTTCTGGTTTTAGGTCAAAGCTGAAAACAAAGCCCAATGCTTTGTAAACCACAATTTATCTTTAATCACAAGGCCACAAAGATCTCCGATTCTTATTCCATGCAGTTTTTCTGGGATAACGTCAATATTGAAAACAAAACAACAACTAAAAGAACAGGTTTTTACCAGAAATAAGAACATTTAGCAATGTGAATTAAACTTGATTACTAATCCTATGCACTTTATATGACAAAAAGTTCCCGCATTGAACATTTGTGACTGAAAATCATTGAACATCGTTAATCGTGTTAATTATTGAAGCATCTCTAATATTTTCGAAAATACAAGTAGTTAAAACATGGTCAAATATTCTTTTCAATCATATGTAATATTTCAGCTAACAGTTTAATGAAAAATCACACAACCGAAATTAAATCAAAATATTATCACGCTTTTAAAAAATAATATGTTATTTAATATTAAAATCGAAAAATCACATCACATTTTTAAAATTTAATGTCTTAAATATTTTTAAAGTTTCCGAAAAGTAATAATTTTGTCAGTTTTAGCAACAGAATAAGTCAGAAAAATTTATAAAACTGAAAGGTATGCAAATTTATATTTCTTTTTTTGAAGTGAACCGAAATTGTTCCTAAAATAGAAACATTCCTTGAAATTCCATTAGATATGGAGTATGTTTAGAAGAAACACAAACTTCTTAGAAAGAAAATCTATCCTTTAGAAGGAAAAAAAAAGTTGCTAAAAAATATAGTCTTATTAGGCTGTTTAGATTTCCATTTCAGCATCTGCACATTTTTCGAAGTGTGAGGACTTTGTAAAGAAAATGCATTTCAGTAAAAGTTCCAGAAAGTTTAAATTACTCTGTTTTTTTACGTGTGTTCGTATTTTATTTTTATCTTATCAGATGAATCGTTTCAACTTGTAACCAATGACACTGTTGTTACTAAATTTAGCTTTAAAGTATAATGAAGCTTAAAAAGAAAATCCATAATATTTCCTTTTTGAATAACATAGAAGATATTCGAAGAATCAGGATAACACGAAATATATTAAAAAAATAATCGCAAAAAACAGAGGTTGTAGGATTTTACCTGATTTAAAATTTCGTTCGCTTCAGAAATGTACCAGAATGAAACAACAGTCAACATACTTTAGGCGCTTCAAAAACAGGCGCCTATTTTCAAGACTTGCCGGAAGTGATAAAAAAGAAACAAAAATGAATTGAAATAAAAAACGTAAAATTGTCAACGAAATATGGAAAAATAAAGTTAAAAACTAAAACTAGAAAAACTACAGAAGATTTTTTTTATTTCAAATCATTCTTCTTTCTTTGCCTTCACGTCTGGCAAGTCTTGAAAATGGGCACCTATTTTTGAAACGCTTGAAACATGTTGACTGTTGTTTCCTTGTCGTATATTTTTGAGGCGAATGATGATTTCAGTTAGGTAATAACATGAGTGGTGTCTAAAGTATCAAAATAATATGAAGGATATTTGAAACATCAGATAAAATCGAATAAATTGAAAGTAATGTAATAAGTACAAAATTATAATAAAAAAAATATGTAAAAATAGGTCAAAAATAGAAGATAGTTTCAATATTTGAACAAATGTTGAAAGATTCTGCGTATGTAAGAAATTAGTTTAGTTCTATTTCTTTTGGTTTGTCTTTTAATGAGTCGTATAAAACATATATCGCGATTACAGTATTAAATTGATGCTAAAAAAATTTAAATATTTGTTAAAAACATTTCATTTTTATGCCTCTTGGTACAGTTACTAAATAAAGTTTATCTATCGTAACTTATTTCACTGCTATCATCTTCAGTTAGGCTATACTAAATAATCCATTGTTATTGACTAAAATTTCAAATTGTCTATTTTGTTAGATAATATAAATTTCAGCATAACACTTAAAACGAAAATCAATACATTGATTAACAGAATGATTAACAATTGTTCTTAGAACAAAAGCTATTATTATATTGAAATATAATTAATATGCTTGTAAAATAAATTTTATGCATTATTTTATGTTCAAAAGTACATAAAAAGAGCATATTTAGTTTATAAGAGTCGTGAAAAATATTCTATTTATAATAATAAATGGAATGTATTCCACAAAAAGTCTCACAAAAATATCATAAATCTTTAATTTGATCTTTTTAAGAAGAAAAAAAAAATTTAATGAACATTTTAGGAAGAAAATGTTTTTTAAGTCAGTGAAAAATGGAGGACTGTATAATATTTTTTGTAATCCCGACATCCGTGAGTTAGCAGTTTTATTTATTGTTCTACATGTCCAATTTAACTTTATTTTCTTCTGTTATTTTTATATCTGTATAATATTTAAACTCTTCATTACTTCAGTCTGCACATGTGGACCTTCGTTTCTTAGCTTCTAGAAACACGCTATAAAAAAAAAATTATAGTCTTATCGTCACTGAAACATTTGTGGGTATTTGAGCTTTTTGGGGTTTTCGTAATCGATGCAGAGTATGTAAGTTATTTGGGTAAAACTCACATAAACAGAAGTGATTCTTGAAAAATGACGTTAAATCTAAATATTATTTTATATTATATTATATTATATTATACTATATTATATTATATTATATTATATTATATTATATTATATTATATTAAAACAATATAATATCTAATGTATAAGGTGCATTATTTTTAATTAATTATAACGAGATAAATTAAAAGAAAAAGCGCGAGGCAATTTATGGAACATCAGAGAGTTGTTGGTTTTTGATGAAAATAGTTTTTGTTTTGAATTTGTGGTTGATACTAACTCGCTACGGGTTTTCTATTTATTTTGCANCCCAAGTATTGTATTGTATATTATTATATTGTATTGTATTGTATTGTATTGTATTATATTGTATTATATTACATTAACAATCTGTTCTTAATATTTCTGTGATTTTTTAAAAGCTTTTAAACTTGTATTTATAAATTTTGGAAAATAATACAGTGCAGAACGTGCAAGTTCATGTATGTCTACTTTGGTACGTATGGCAAAATTTATGCAAGTGTAGTAGTCGGAGGAAATCTTATAGTATTATAAGAATTCAATTTTATATCTATTTAGTAATATTTTTATGTGTATTTAAATTAATTGTTTATATTAAGATACATACATAAATTTAATTACTTTTTGTGTTATTTCCATGATTTTTAAATTTTACCTTTGAATATTTTTTAATAGTTAGTGTCACATTATTTTCAATAATTATTTGTTTTGTACAGTTTGCACAACAATCGTACGACTAATTTATTTTATTTTTCAACTAAAATAAATCTGAATGTTTTTAATGCTTCAAAAGGCCAATTTAAACCACAGGAAAACGTCTTACCGACCACAGATTGTTTATTTTTGTTCTGAATATAATAAATCTATTTTTAAATATTTCCTCTGAATACACCTAACATATTTCCGTGCAATCCAAAGCCGTTAAATACTTGCTCAAATGTTTTGTCTTTATTAAAAAATCGTTTTTTATTTTCCACACTTCATTTTTCGTCAACACAGTTGGATGCTAGGGCTAAGAAAGGGAGTTTTGGTAATAATTTTAAACAATTAATAATCAATTTATGCATATATTTTGTTTGTAAAAACGATTCTAACGATACTAACATCTACTTATCGCTCAAACTTTTGCAAAATTTTCTTGTGCTGTCTAGGCCTTGCAGTGGCAGTCTCCGGAAGTGTTTGAAACTTATTATTTTATTATTTAATTAATTTTATTCAAGCATCATTATATTGTAATAGAACTTTAGATTGGCAAGAATGAAATACTCTTTTATTATTTATCTAACCTTATTCTACCTTGAAATTGCTGAAGATTTGAACATATTTGTTTGCCCTTATCACTATGGATAATTATTATTTTGTTTTAAAGAGTGCTTAACTTCTTCAATAAATTTCTTCAAGTAATATTTTCTGCCAACAACTAATTCATCTTCAACAAATATTAACTAACTTCAATACGATAAATATTCGGCTACACTGTATGGAATTCCGAATTAAATTATGGAGAAAAGTACCGGCACTAAAGGTACCTTTTTTACCGAAGCATGCGTTGTGACAAAAAATCCAATATACCGTAATATTTACCGTCAAATCACTGAAATACTCAAATTAAATAAATATTTTTATAAAATTACGAAACAATATTTTTTACGGTATAAATGGATTTATCGGTAATATGGACTTTACGAGTGGTACATCTAAAGTGACAATACTTTATGCCGTAACATTATCCAGAGTTTTTTTACTGTGTAATTCTTCTTCATGCCAGCAATTTTCTTCTTCATGCCATCAAACTCATTTTTGCAATCGATTCTAACTAATATGCCAAGATGCAAATCGTTCCTTAATGACATGTCTATACTTAATAGACAATAATCTCATATTAAAGATGATGGGAATTTAGATTTACGAACAAAATAAATGTTATTTTAATATCTATATATTTATGTATTTTTTTGCTATCTTTAATTCTCACAATTTTATTGTTTGAAAATAGCTGAGCTGCTGAAACTGCTTATCATTGTTGAAACATTTTATAATTTAATATTCTACCTTCCTTTATTTAATAATTTGCTTTGAATATATTTTAAATTATTTTACACCAAGGCTTCAAAGTTTCGTTAAGTAGACAGCTTCACCAAAACAATGTTACGTTGTAATAGATTAATTCAATTTTACGCAAAGTAACAGTTTTAACCGATTAGTTTCAAAGCACTTTGTACACTTTGTTCCGACAGCACTCTGAATTGTAAAATGCTTAAGGATTAGGGGACTCGATTCCCTAATTACATAAATACATTTATTTTAAAACTCAGGACTTTTTATCTATTATTAAATAAGTGCTAAAATTTTAAGCATAACACATAAAAGTTTTTCCGTTACTAATTAGCATTTTTATGAAATAGTTATTTGTAAAACTGTATAACGGCATTTTTATTTATCTTAAGTATTAACCCATTTCTTGCATGTTTTTGCTTCTGAATAAAATAATTTCCTAACTTTCTATTTTAGTTGGAAGATGATTACTTTGTATTTATTAACATGACGATACTGTTTGTAAGTTAACTACATATGTATTTCATGAGGATTAATGTTAAAGATATACTTAATTCTGTATAATGTTAATTACATATTATATTCTGATTTAAGTCATTTCCTTCGAAGTAGTGAATAATTGCTATCTAATATAGTCTGAAAATCTTAATTGCATATTTTATTCTGGTTTATGTTAAGTACATATTTCAGTTTGATTAAAGTTGTCTTTCTGTTTCATGTCAAATAATTAACTATTTACTGCAGTATGTAGTCTTAATAAATATTCTGTTTAATGTTAACGGCATATTTAATTCTGAGTACTTTTAACTACATAATTTATTGTGATTAATATTAATTTCATATTTAATTCTTGATGTCCTTATCAATGCATTTCATTGTGTTTAATGTTAACTATATATATATTCTATTTCTTTNATAGCTGATATGAACATGAGCAATTTTATATTATCAAGTAATACTAAATTACAAAATATAAGGAAAAGTAAATTATGATATCGATTTACAAACAAACAAACTCCCTTGCAAAGTTCCCACTAGATATTTAAAGGAATTTTTTTCTTCATATATATATATATATATATATTCAGTGTTAACTGCATTAGTGCGAAGACTATATAAACTACACAAATGCGCGTGTTTAGGCATGAACTCCTTTCTGATTTGGGCATCGTGGTGGGAAAGTGTTGTCTTCTTGTTTCCCTCTTTTGTGGTTATTTGGAATTTTCCTTAATCTATATTAAAGTATATTTAATTTATTGTATATTACATACATATGCATTCTTAATGTATATTGAATTTAATATACAAAGTTTCTTTTTTTAATCACGGGTTTCGACTGAAAATAAGAAATATTCATCGAAAGTTAAAGCATAATTTAGAAATGGGTGTTTGCCGGAAGTAAAGCTTGATATTCAAAAAACTGAAAATATCTGGTATTTCTTTGGAAAGTAGCGTGCTAATGCTGACAAATTTGCACGAAACAACAATGAAATATTACAGAGACAGCTGATTACTTACGACATTTGTCAAAACTAAATGCACATTCGATGTAACGTTCTTCGTGACATCATCTCAAATCAATTGTTGTCTCCTTTTTACGTCATCAGAAATCAGATACATTCATGATTATATTTTTCAATTCAATTTCTGTAATGTGATCGGCCTAAAGCTACAAAGAATTATTTATTTTTAAATTACAAATATATATTTATATATATATATATATATATATATAAAGAGAGAGAAAGAAAATATTAAAATTTATGAATAACATTTTGTATTTTATTCAGTATTTTTCTTGCATTGTATTTTCCATTTTTTGCTTCATATGTTTTATTTCGTATATTTTTTACTTAATATGTTCTATTTTCGTTTCAATTTTTTTGGGTGCTCCTCACCCTATTGTATTGATATATTTTGCTTTGGCTATATTAATACCATGTTAGAAAGCACTACTTTTTGCGGATAAAATACTGTGAGCTAATGATGAGCTTTAATCTCTTCATGATTTTGTTTTCCGGCTTTTCAATATTTTTTAATAAAATTCTTTTTTAAATATTTAAAAAAAATTTACATTGAAAATTTTTTTCTTCTTTTTTTATTAATCTTTTTTATATTGTTTCCCATGTTTTCTCTATATTCTTAAATTTTTCCATGAGTTCTATATGCTTGCAGCTTATACGAAGTAAATAAAACTTATTTATTTTCTTAATTTTCGTCGATTTTTATCTCTTTTCTTTTTAATCTTTTGGTCTTTAATGCACTATATGTATATTCCCTCTTTTAACTAAAGTATATTTGACGTTAAGTATATTTGATTGACGTTCATATGTATTTTTGCAATTGTTAGAAGCTTAATAATTTATTCCATAGAATATGGTAAAATTTATCACATTTTCTAGCTATGTAGGAACAAAAAAGGGAGCAATTAAAATTATAATAAGAAAATGAAGAATTGTATACCGTTAAATTAGGCTAAATTTTCTTAACTTACGCTTTTCTTTTCCTTTTTGGCAAAAATATTTTTTTCTTATGGCTATTTTACCAAATTTATTTACTCCGTATAGAAGCTTGCAGCAAACGTTGCTTATAACCAGCGTAACACCGTCCGGATAATCGCCATCTTCAGAATCTGAAAAAGGTTGAAATTTAATTTGAAAGCAATGCTGTCTTTTTATGGAATCAGGACTACAGTTATTTCTACAAACAACCAGCGCTATAATGTTTTCTACTAATAATAATATATTTTTCAGTAAAATGTTATTTTACGTAAAGGAATTCAGCTGGGATATGATAAGCTATGTTTGGTTGTAGAGGGAAAAAAAGAAATGAATCATTTCGAATAACATTTGACCCGATTTTCAAGTGCTTGGACTCAATCAGAATGGTTTGAAGGGGTGATTTTAAGTATGCTAATTAGTTAGTGCAAACTATATTTTATGTTATACAATCAAACACCTAATCGTATTTTCTCTGAATAAACAAGGCTTTTTTTTATTTGAGGAATTATTCTGATCCCCAAAATATAGGGATAGCTTGATTAGGAGAGCATTCGAACGTTTCAGCCTCTTAATGTTAATTTTACTTTGACCTTTGCCTTATCTCGCGAACTTTTTAAATAAATTTTTAAAAAAATTCCACAGTTATAAAATCTATTTATCCAAAGATAATTTAAAGCAAAAAAAAAATTAATTATGTTTGTATTATTTTATTTAATAACATTCGAAGTAATTTACAATTTTAAGGTATAAAAAATTTTTATATCATTTTAAAAAATATAATTTCATATAGCAAAATATAAAATTTAATATTTTTTTTTAAATTTAGCAAATTTTAAAAAACAAATACAATACAATAACAAATATAAAATCCATTAATAGAAAAAAATTCATATAAAAATATTTTAATAATTATTTATTTATTTTTTAATTTTATTAAATAATAATCTTTTAAGTAATTTAGAATTATAAGGCACGCAAACTTTTATATAATTTTTAAAATATGATTTCATATGGCAAAATAAAAAATTTAATTGCTTTGCTTCAAAATTTACTAATTTAAAAAGAATTACACAATTACAAAATCCATTTATTCAAAGATAATTCCTTGTAAAAAATATGTTTATCTATTTTTTTATCTTTTTATTATTTTACTTAATTATGTCCGAAATAATTTCAACTTGTAAGCTATACAAACTTTTATATCGTTTTAAAGAACATAATTTCATATAGTAAAATATAAAACTTATGAAATTGATTTAAGTGTGTCTCAGAAATCAAAATTTTAAAGAAAGTAGTATATTTAAAATATAGAGAACTACTTAACTGATGTTTATTGAAATTCCATTAAAGACATTCGGACAATTCCAAGAAATTTAGTGATGCAATGCATTAAGTTTCCCTGCCATAATTTCATTTGCCTAACTTTATCCAGCAATTCAGTGAGGCATCTCTCACCACACATCTATAATTGTAGAGCATTAGTCAATGGTTTTACCTTCACCCTGTTCCTTACAAATATTTATTTAACTTTTCAGTATAACGCTTTCCTTTTATGGAGTCATTAGAATGAGGAAATTTCACTTGATGGTTGACCGGCAAGGAGAGATTTCATTCTCTGATTGGTTTAAAGCTGTTAAAGCTAACCACACCGCCTGAAACTTTCAAAACACTCGAGTTATTAATAATATTTGCAAAATCTACATACCGATGAAATCCATTTTCAGTTCGAAGTCACTTTCTAGAGAAATCAACTCCGAATCACAAGTAATAAGTCACCTGATCCATTCTATATTCCTTTCTTCTGATTCAACGAATTTCGATAGCATTTCTTCTCCTTACTAAATATTAATTTTCAGCCTCTAATCCTATATTTCATTGAATTGAAACAATATATGCTAAAAGTTGTCGTTACGGAAAACCCTGCATTATTTTTCCCTATATATTTTTTGCCACTGCATTGTTTAAAGATATACTAATAGTTTTTTGTTAGAACAACATAGATATTGTTATTTCTGATGAGACGTAGACAAGTGAAGTTAGTCAGCCATTGGCTCTGGTAGGATGCCTTTCGTTTTAAAAAGAGCATCAATTGAGTGAAAGTGCTTTTTAACTCAGATCCCAATGGATAGATGGCAGCACTTCTCCTTCGTGACGTCATTACCGCACTTTAGACACCTATCTGAAGGGGAAGGAAATTTTTCCCCAAATCCTTGTACCCATGGCACTGTTCCGCACACGAGCACAGAACTTTTTATTTCACTGATTTTACGAGCACGTATATCTCACCTATATATATTATATATACTTAGTTGGTCTTAGTGGCTTTGACGGTCGAACCCCTTAAGGCTGACAAGTCCGATGCTCTTCTACTAGGCTACCACTGTCCAACACAAATATATTTCGAATCAATTGAAGTTGTTAACATGATTTGTAATTTCTTTTTAATTTAAACTATTATATTTAAATAATTATTGTGATAACAATAAGTATCAAACTTTCTTTAACGTTCAGAAAGACTTACTTAACTCAAAAGATTACTTAAGATACAATCCTTTTGCTAGTCATTCTTTTCCCGGAAAATGTTTGACTGATGTAAGGACATATAATTTCGTTCGCTATTGCAGTGGCGTTTCCCGATGCAGAATTATAATGTGTGCATCGCTAATATGCAACTAAACTGTACTTTTCTTAAAAATATGTTACTGTTTCACAATATTTTTTCCTCAGAGAAATAGTTTCGAGAACAATTTGGTACAAACTTTATAAAATATGTTAATTTGGAAAAGAATTGAAACGAAAAAATAGCTTGACATCAATAAAGAATGGAATTCACTTTTTAACATTCTGTCTATTTTTGGAAATTGATTCTTGAAACGATATTGCAGCACTTTTCTCTCAACATATCTTTTTTCTAAATCTGCAAGTAAGAATCCGATTTGAAAGACAGGACTAAATTGAAAAATGAAAATTCACATTCTAAATCAATATGGAATCGAAAATGAAAAAGAAATGAGAAATGCTTTTTTACAGTCAGTTCCTTTCAATCGATGATCTAAAATTCTAGTTGTCATATGAATTCCGTTGTTTTATTTAATAATAGGAGCTTGCTTTTACGTTTAATATACTGTTTGAAAGGAACATTCCATTAAGGCAGTTTACAGTTATTAAAATGCAATTTATAACCCCGGAAAATTCCAGTTAATTTTCAACTAGTGAAGCATTTCTTGATTGAATTAGGTTTAATATTTGAATCGATTTATTGATTATAATATTTGCTTACTATTGCAGCTCTGAATTGAATAAAGCACTGCCGACTGTTATAGTTCAATAAAAAAAATTTCAAGAAATATTACATTTATTTAAATTGTTATTTAGTTAAATTACTTTTAACCGATGAACCAAAAGTGAGTTACTCGTTTGATTTTTTTTTCACTTTATATCTATAACTGAAATTTAGTTATAATAACTGATTGTTAATGCAAATTTGAGTTCATTAAGAAAAGTCTAGATTATTAAATTACAGTTCAAAAATCAATAATTAATGAAATACGTTAAATGAAACTCACTTTTGATCAATTAGAGCTGCAAGCAAGACAACAGCACTAATTGTTGTTTTTAAATTATTGAAAAAACAGAATCGTCATACAATTTATGACAATACCTATTGTTATGCCTACGAGGATAATTTATTTTTTGAATGATTCTCATGAAATGAATGTTTGAAGGGATTTTTTAGAATCTGGACTTAAAATTCCTACTTTCCTGTCCAATTTTCTGAACCCAAGTATAAACGCTTCTAGAATTATAAGAAAACCACACACAGACAGACACACAAAATGTTCCTCTTAAAAATGATTCTTTATACATAAGTTTTTTATTAAAAGTAAGTAAATTCAATTGTTTAAGGAAACCTTGAAAGTAATATTATATCTCTTACTAAGTTGCAAAGTTCAAGCATATAATAAATGACGAATTTGTTCAATCTCTCATGTTCTTTTGCCATAAGGATATAATGTATCGATCTTCAATACTTTAGATACAGCTAAATCCAAAGATCAATAAGACGAAAAGAAGATTCTTTCTTCATTATTATTTATCTATTACAACAGGTATCAGCCGCATTCTTATATAGCTCATTATTTTATCAGATTTGTTAGTTTAGAAAAAAAAATGAATGCTGTTTCAGCACGATATAAATCTGGCAAAATAAATTAGGATTTATTTTTCCTCCATAACCTCAATAGTTCTTTATTGAACTTGATTTATTTAATACATTTCTCAATTTAGCTAGCTATAGATACAATGCAGCTTATTATATAAATATCTAACATCATATATTTTATTAGAAATTAGAATAAGCTTGATTCAAAGTTTGTTAAAATAAATAAGACGAATCTTTAGATTACATAAGCTTAATTATAAACTAAAATCAGTTATATAATATACGTGCCATAAATCTGGCACTATAAATCAGGATTTTTTTTCCTCCATGACTTCACTAGTTCCTTATTGAACTTGATTGATTTATTACATTTCTTATTTTAGCATAGCAATAGATACAGTGTAGCTTATTACAGAAATATCTTGCATTATATATTTTATAAGAAATTAGAAGTATCTTGATTCAAAATTTGTTAAAATAAATAAACCGAGAATTTATATTACAGCTTAATTGAAACTAAAACCAATTATGTATTATATACGTTATAAATCAGGCACAATAAATCAGGATCAGCTTTCCTGTTCAACTTGACTAGTTGATTATTGCACTTGACTGATTTGCTACCTTTCTTAATTTAGCTCGTAATTATGTCTTATTATATGAATATCCTGCATCTGTTTTGTCAGGAATACGTTATGAGCTATGCAAATTATATGTTAAATCAACTATTCTTTTAAAGTTATGTTTCATATAATGGCAATATATTTTAATATTGTTATAAAAATCTGCGAACCCCCCTGGTAGGGTGGTATCTCCCACCAAACACTTTGTGGTATGAAGGTAGCGGGTTCAACCCAGGATGTATCTTCGGACTGTTCTTTTCTGAAATACACAATCTGTCTTTCTTTTTTGATAAAGACTTATAAGTCGTACTTAACTAATTGAGAGCATAAGCATGCATATATACCAATATATAAAATTAAAACAAGTTCGACGGCTAGAGAAAAAGATGAGTCTGAAAGAATAAAGAAGGCCATGGTAAGGGCAGTGGATTCGTTTCAGTTTTCAACGAGTTTAATTCACTATGATGCAGATATTTAAATCACTGATGCTGATGTTCAGTCGTAATATATAACCGTTGTATTTTATTTAGCGGCAGAGTAAACTGCATATTTTATATAATAAATACTGTGTTTGATCTTCAAGCTTCGTCAGGCCATAGACTCTGTACAGGAAGAGCCCTCCACAATTTGTAATATGAATTAGAATAATCTAGATCAAAAGTTTGATGCAAGAAATAAACCAAAACTTGTAAGAAACGTTGAATCATATATATTAATTTTCAAAATTTTTTTTCTATTTTATTTAAACACAATAAAAGTCTAGCACAATAAATCAGGATTCATTTTTCTTCCACGACTTCACTAGTTTTTTATAAGAGTTGTTTGATTTTTACAAGTCTTAACTTAATTAGTTAATATAGTTTGGTATAGTGTAGTAGTAATACAGTATAGTGTAGTACATAAATATCTTTCATCATACAAGTATCATTAGAAATTAAAGTAATCTGGACTGAAAATATGCTAAAAATTTGAACATAAATCTCTTAGAAACGCAGAAATAGTAACGCTTTAGATTTATTTATTTCTTTTTGAGTGATAATTTTTTATTCGAAAAATACGTGCATGATATCTACTCTGATGGTCGTATTTACCTTTTATTGGGTGTAGAAGCTAAATGCACTGAATTTCAAAATTCTGTTTCTTCTTATGCATAAACAAAATTTAATGATGCATTAATTTCCCAAGTCAAAATTTTTGATGGTTTTTCATTGATTGTCGAACATAATCTTGATGGTAACCATCAATAATTCTATCATGAATCTATCATGAATCATGAACAAATTAAAAGCAACTCCCTTTAAAAGTGCTAAAGAAGAGAAAGTAGTTCAATTTTTACTATACTTAAACGTAGGGCAAATCAATTTCGAAAGACAAATGAAGAATTCCCCAATGAAGAATTTCATTAATTATGCACCCAACATTTTTCCATTTAAGTGTGACAAATATTGAAATATTATTCCCACTTTAGTTTAATTGAAGAACGTATTTTTCGAAATTTTGATTTATTTGCAAAATTAAAAACACAATCCATTATCACCATATAGTTTTAAAGCAATATCTTTAAGGAATGTTCCACTATTCAGTTTAACTTTCTAACTTTTAACAGCGTTATAAAAAAAAACGGTGATTAATCTCCTTCAAAACAAGATAAGAATAACAATGATTAATGAACTATATTTAAGAGTTTAAAAGGAACAATAACCTAATCATTTTCCTTTCTGAAGCATTGTGCAAATTTTTAAGCAAAGTTTATTGGAAAAAAATACAAGCCTTCTAATTTTCAATCAATCTATTTTAAAATAGATTAATGCATTTAAATATATTTCCTGCTATACAAGCATAAAAGTTTATTATAAAATTCTTTTTCCCCTGTATAAAGTAAGAAATAAACTCAAAGAAAGTTTTAAAATATATTACTTTGAAACAAAAAACTGAAGAAGTGTTACTTTACGATACTTCAAACTAATTAGTTGAAGAATAATTACCTACTAATTAAATGATTTATTAGTACATTAAATACATTAATAGCACATTAAGTACTATTGTGAATTGGTAAATAGGTGTATAGTTGTGAATATTCCCTTTGTATGAGTCTAAATATCTCAGACAGACTCTGAATAAGAGTTTAATTCAACAACAAAAATACGCAATTTTTGCGTGATTTAGAAGAAAAAAAACCTACACTATTTACTGATGAAAACTCGCTATCATAGCATTTTTACCTTGGCCATAATTTTGGCAACTTAGCCAAAATTATCGCCAAGGTAGCTTAGCCAAAATTATCGCCAATTGGTGACCACTTTGGTGACAAAATGATAATTCTGGAAATTATCTAACTGGAAACTATATAACTGGGATATATTTAACTGCAATATATTTAATACAAACTATCTATCCTGAAAAATAAAATATTTCCTGAATTTCTTATACGGGTTAATGCCCTCTATTGAGAGAAAGTTTACCTGTTTTTGATTTCTGGAGATTACGCCATATTTCCTAAACAGTTGTGACATAATAATATAATATACAATACATATAACAGGGGGTACAAGAGTCAGAGTTCTCACTTAACAAACGTTTTTCTTGGGTTCGGTTTATAGTAATGCCTGAATAATTACCAATTCTGGATAATTTTATTTTATCTTGTATTTCTTAATCAATCGTAATACGTTGCATGCTTAATACTTTTTGCGAAATTCGCCTTCTCAAACAAATGATGGTGATTTCCACAATTTGGCGAAATTGTTGCTTTTCCCGTTAAATGTTTTTGCTAAAAAAATAAATAAATACATAAAGTAAAAAATCGTGAATTTTTTTCACTGGTTAGAGCTCCCGCTTGAAAATGTTTTTACCCGAGTTTGATTTTCATGATGACGTCGTATTTCCTGAACAATTAATCTAATCAAAATGTTATTTTTGACAAAAATGGTATCTACAAAATCTGAAGATAATAATTTTCTTAATTTGATAAAATATTTGCGAGAAAAATTTCACAGTAAAAAATTTCAGTAATGACGGAATTTCATTATTTTTTTTTAATTTAGAGTATTCACAATTTACAACGTAGTTTCTGTGCAGACTAATTCAGATAATAAAAACTAGCAAGTTGCAATAGTACCTTGCTGGTAAAACATAATTGACCTTTTCAAAACAAATATATACAGAAACGTTATCCGAACAAATAAGTATTTACTTACACTTGAAGTAAATTATTTAATTCCGCTTTCAAAACAAAAATTAATTTTCGCTGAAATACTTGCGCACGTGATTTCCCAATAGGTTTAGTAAATGTTCTTAATATTTGTGGAAGGCAGTTTAATAATCTATACAAATAATGGCTTCTTTTTATGGGTAAAAGTGATAACAATAGCGGCATACGTCTTGTAAATTGTTTTTAGAAAACAATACATTTGGGAATTTAACCTGGTGTGTGGGTAATTTTTATCTATTTGTTACTATTATTTTGTTGTGCAATAAATGTCATTGTAATATTAAAGCATAAGTGTTTGCGTACTCACAATGAATTTTTTCCTTTTGTTTTTTTACACAGAGTGCGCCAAAAGTCAACCAACAAATTCAAAATGCTGATAAAAATCATAAAGAAAATAAAAACTGTTAATTGAACTTGATGCTGTAAGCCACGTTTAGAGGGCCAAAGTTGCGGAAAACGCATGTAAGCTCTGAATATAAAGGAATCAAAAGTCACTTTCAGATTCTCGCCTCTTTTATAGTCTTTAAGAACACACCTATAATCAAGCGTGTTCGAGAATCATTTTTACGCCGCCGTAAATTGTGTCAAAATTTCAAAAGGCACCACTTTTAACAACTCTTGTAATAATTAAATAAAGATAAATAATTTTGGCTCATTTTGCGAATTTTTTATCTGAGTGGCATTAAGACTTACATCAGTTTACTGGAATTTTTAATTTCTCAACGTGATTTGCGATCTCATATTCTGTGATAAGTTTTCACTCTCTTGTTGCCTTTTACCTACCCACTGAACTAATTGGTCAGATTTTGGAGCACTGTATACAGTTATGCCCCCCTGGATTACTGGGACAAAATAATAGGTGGAGTAGGGGACATCACAAGAATCAAAATTGTGTAGCAACATATGGTTTGAAACGTCATGTGAAATTAGTATGACAGGTACAAGAAACAGACAGAGAGAGACAAGACTGAAATTTTTATTGGTCAAAATGTGCTTTGGTAAATGGTATGTGAAAATTAACACAAAAGATACTTACAGTTTTCGTCATTTTTAGTAATGCATGCATTACACCGTGGGCGCTTTACTGGCCGACTCCCACAAATGCACATGGATTTTGTTGGATATCCGCAGCAAAACAGACGATTCTTGCGAACATATCCATTTCGGAATCCACGGGAGTTGCTTTCGACACTTCGACACAGGAGTTGCTTTTCGATGCACTTAAAAAAAGAAATCCATGCTGCTTATGGTAGGATAGCGTCGTGGCCAGGGATACTATTCACTACGCCATTTTGTGAACAACAGGACTTAGCAGCGTTAAAACATGTTTCCATAGGTTGTTATACAATCAGAATCCCTGTTATATCCCCTCATCCGCTTTAAATTTTGTCCCAATAATTCTGGAACAGCCACTGTGGCACATGGGATGGAGTGTTTTAATCCCAATGAGGTGAACAGTGTTCGAATCTGATTTTCTCGCAGTGGAAGTGCGAACAGTGGAGTCTGATTTTATCGCAATTAATAAAAAGAATTGGAGGTCAAAGATAAATCGGAAGTCGTCATGGAGAAATCTTCAGAGGAAAGAATTGGCTCACATTGGGCTGACTGGCCAACTGTGATGATGATCATGATTCTGATGAGATGTTTATAGAATGTGTTCATTAATTGAATCAATGTAAAATTTATTTAGATAAAAAAGAGCTGAAATTGGCTGTATTGCACTAAATATAAATGCATATTTATTATCAATATAGTGAAATGAATTCTAATGAATTCTGAATTTAAGACAAAATCTAAATAAAGGCGATAAAAGGATTATTATGATTTGCCTATCTATCAGGAAACTATTTTACTTTCAAACGTTTTTTTTTTTTTAATTTTAGAATATATTGACTGTAATCGATATTTGTTTCAAATAATGTAGTTAAGATATTTTTTAGTTAAAAAATTAATAAAATTAAATCATTAAACGATTAAAGAAAAAAGAAATAAAACGTTCATACTTTTCTTTATACGGTAAGCAAATAATTTTATTAGGACATTTTTTGTAATTAATAATAAATAGAAAATTTCGTAAATAAACTTTTTTTTAAAAGAAAATTAGAATTTGTAATAAAAAAGATAAATAAAAATAAAAAGTTAAGATAAATTGTTTTACGGCATAAAAGTGAATTGCTGAATTAATGCAAAAAAGCTTTAATTTAAATTTAACTTCAAGAAAAATATATGGAAAAGATTTATAAAGTTAATTTTAATAATGAAGTTAATTTTAATAATGAAAGTTAAATTTAATAATGAAAGTTAAATTTAATAATGAAACAGTTATCTTCAAAAATATATGAAAACATCTGCATGAAAATTTCATGCGAATTTAAGACGTGGAAATTGCAATGAGTCAAGAAATACATCAAAATAATTCACCTCATTTCCCTGCTGCTTATATTTATGCTTTAAACACTGTAGCACATACATAACTGCCATACCTAACGACTCATTTCCAAAACTAGGTTGCGAAGTACTTGAGTTTAGTGTCATAATTATGCTGCCTTACATCATAATAAATATGAGAGATACGCTTGAAATTACTAAAATTTAAACCATATCTACAACTAAAGAAAAAAAATGGGTAGAATTAAGAACTAAGTTATTAGAAAGAGAAAAATTCATTTACGTAACATTTGATACTAAGACTTTAATTTCCTACCTATGATATATAACCTATAAGAATAAAAATTAGAGTTTGCGTGTCTGTTTGCCTCTCTCATAACACCAGAACAGTTCATGAAAATTAGATAGTGGGTGGTAATGACAATTATGCAAATTAAATTCAGATTAATTTCCGGATTTCATTTATGAATCAGTGTTCTGACACCCTGACCCTAAAAATAGAGGAAAAACGTTTCAATTATTTTGTTCGACTGAGGCGATTAAAATGGGATTTTTTTCTCATTGTTTAGACATAAGTCGTAGTTATAAGGTTTCAGTCGTAGGGGATAGAGCGTTCGCCTTCCAATGAGGCGAACCAGATTCGAATCCTAGTTGATACGAATTCCGCATCCGTCTTACGCCGACCACAGTGCTGACGTGAAATATCCTCAGTGGTAGATGGATCATGGGAGTTCCCTTTCCGTCAGGCTAATCTTGGGAGGTTCTCGTAGTCTTCCTCTCCATGTAACGCAAATGCTGGTTAGCTCCAACTCGATCCAGGAGTTCTCTTGTCTTCTGGATTGGGTTCAAAACTACAAGGCTACGGAATTGAACATTAGTAGTCGCAAACCCAAAATTGGGTCAACTGTTCAACGATGGATATAAAATGAAATATTTAAAAGATAAAAACGATTATAAAATCTTATGCAAGAATCAAATTTAGGATGCATTTATACGATATGTTTCAAAATAAAAATAGATCGTCTTTCAAAAATTCACACAGCACAGAGAGAAATATGAATATAAATTCGAAATAGGCTTAATAAAACTGAAATAAATAGAAGTTGAATATTAGGAAATTTAATTTATATAATTGACAGATTTATGTAAATCACATGAAAACATAAATATCTTTATTATGTATCTAAAAATATGCATGCATTTTATGGAAATTTACGTGATAAGTTTGGAAAATCAATCTATAGAGAAGATTGAAATTACTTAGCAAATATTCGACCATAATCAATATACTTGTTCAATCAGTAAACAGGAATGAATCTTACTGGGTATTATATAGGCTATGATCAGTTTGTCAACTCCATCGCAGAAGAAAACTGAAATTACTTGGCATCATCTATGATCTGGGAACTTGCGTTCCCGCAGTTACTGGCGTAGATACTATGGTTAATAAGGCTTCGATGGCTGTCATTATAGATCGGAAATTCATATCTTCAGACCACATAATGATCAATATTCAGAATTCATATATTTAATGTTGTTAATTAATATTATGATGTTATTATGTAAACTCATTCATTATGTGTAGCTGAAGTCCCCTGTTATCGTTTATCTCACTTATAACACAAATAAAATTACAATTTACCGTTATTTTTGCAAACATACGAAGCATTCAAAAACAACAACAGGACGTCTTTCAGCCTGTTACCACCCATGAATGGAGTAAATGCACATGGCTTGGTGTAAGATTTTTCTGTTATTAATGTTTAGAATTAACTACACCCTTTAAAGCGTGAATGCTTAATTTGATATTTACTTGAAATAATACACAATTTTTAAAGTTTTCAACTCAAAATTTACCGCACACCGCAGTTATAACACTCCAGTTATAGCACCGGACGGGTATAACACAACAGTTTTTGCAGTTGTTGTTCTTCGATGGTTTAACCTCTTAACGATCGGTTAATTTTAGAGAAAACGGTCATAAAAGTGCTTATTTTTGACTTTTGTATTTGTATTACGTATTTGATTAGTGCTGACATCTAGGTTAAAATAAACGATCGATCTACAATTACCTAAAAAATATCCTGGTACTGCCATCTGGTGTGTAAAATGAGAAATAAAATTTTTTCCGGATAAACGAAATGAATTAGTTTTATTCTTATCGGCGTATTACTACTGAACACTCCAGCCCGTCAATATCACGGGAGCGAGAAATAGAGGGGGAAACCTCACCCCGGCATTTTCACAGGAGCGAGACGGAAGGGGTTAAGACATTTCCAGACATTGGCAGTCCCAGCTACCTTAACTTTGAGCTCTGGGATGCAGGACATAGATGGGTAGTTAGCCGAATGTAGAACACTTTGTTTAGACTCCAATCATACTTGGTACTTATTTTTTCGACCCACTGAAAGAAAAAAAGGTCCAGTCAATCTTGCCCAGTTCTTGGCTAGAGCCCGGGGAACGACACAGGACAACTACTTAATATTTTATTATGATTTTATGTCACATTGCAATATTTTTTAACGTGAAAAAATAATAAAGTATGGTTTTTATTTATAAGCAGATTACGTGTGAATATCATTGAAATTTCAAAAGTAATTGCGATAAAACAAATAGATTTTATTTTCAAAATAGTTATTCAAAGCATTTTTGTTATTTAATTACCTTAATAAATAGCTCAATTTTGTGCAGATGTGAATATTATTTTCTCGCAATTTATTTAATGTCTTTGTCTTAATGATATGGGCAAACTGAAGAACATATCCAAGAATCCAAGAAATAAGCTGTCATTATGCAAATTTACTACGAATTCGCCCCGTAAAATTATTTCTAATGTGGCTTAAAGCTGAATACGCTTAACGTTATAATTCATGTAAACTCAGAATACTTTCGAAGTTTAATGATGACTTCCACTTTCAAAAGCAATGCCTCTAGTTTCGAATTTACATTTTATCTGAATAACTAATATGTCTTACATTCTGTTAAGCTAACTTTAAATGTCGTCATTCAGGCCACAACTTACATTTCAAATGAATGCCGTTACTCTCTTCATATAAAATAGAAACTTTTGTTAAAAATGTAGCTACTTTATCATGCTATGTATCTTGTTTCTACTTTTTATTTCATTTCTTTAGTCTGTAGAAACTATTTTTAAGAAAATGGTGAATAAATTGTTGTTTTAACATTGACATTTGCAATTGAAAAGTTTCTTTAGGAGGCAAGAAGTTAAAAAAGAAACGCAGAAAACAGAAACATTAATACTTCTCTAATGTTCTTTTCTTAAAATAGTTTTCACTTCTTGTTACTTTTCTTCAAATTTCTTTTTGTTCGAAATTAAAATTTTTATAAAAACTACTTTTTTCATACAAAGGAATTGTATTTTATTGCAAATTATATATATATATGGTATTAATTAACATTAATTATTTAACCCTTAAGGGACATGATACTTTTTCTTACTGAGTTTATTACTCAATATATGGTGACAAATATTTATTATTTATATCACTCTGATTGTTGTTATGCTAACAATTAATTTAATTACAATAATCATTTACTCTCAAACACAATTAATAATACATTTAATCCTGTAATTAATATTATAATTAACTATTACAAGTATACATAATGGGAAGTAAACTAGAAAGTCTTTTTATTGGAAAATTAAGGTTCATTTATTTAGAGCCTTAAAATATTGTTGAATAATCTGTCGAAAATTTTAATAATTCGAAAAAATTTTTGACATTTTTTATTCACTATCTTTGAATATTAGTTTATAATCTTTCCATAACCCCTTAGATTTTTGTTCTTCGATTATTTGAAATAGAATCATAGTTGCTTTTTCGTAGGGCTGACAGACGAAATTGAAACTGGAACTAAACTCCCAAAAACAAATCCATAATGCTTTTTGGTATTCTATGAATGATTAAACTTTTTAATATAAATAAATAATATTTTTAGAGCAAATATAATTCAGATTCTGAAATAAATATTTAAATGATACATTTTTTTGACAGACTTTTCTTGCATTTTAGGTGCATTTTCTGAAAAAACATTGATTTTGAGAAAACTTTTTTACGCCAACACGCTGTAGTAAAAAGTCTATTATAGAATTCTTTAAAACTTTGTAGATAGATTTTGTATAATGATAGCTATGTTTTGAAATAACAGCCAAGATCTAAGGGAGAATTTATTATTTTTATCAATCTTTTGATAAGAATGTTAAAATTTTTCTTGAAAAAATTAATATCGAACAATTTATTTTATTCCATTTAATGTATTATATTTTGTTCTATTTCAGTCTTATTGGAATAACTACTGGCTGAAGCAGAAATATCTTATCTAGAAATATTTAATCAGTCTTATATAACCAATATAACTATTACTAAACTAATATTAATCAGTCCATAATTTTGGGTCATTCTCAGTAAGGCGTAAATGTAATACACCAGGAATGTAATAAATGATGGATTTTAATTTAGCCACGTACACTGTAAAAAATTCTGGATCAAATTACAGTAAAGAAGTACCAGCACTTTGGATGCATCATCAGTAAATTCCATTCAAATCAATTTTTATGGTAATTATTACTGTAAAAATTACGGTGTATCAGATTTTTTGTTCCACAACATGTTCCGATAAAAATAGATTTTCCTGTAAAAAGTATCGTTTAACGTAATTTAATCCCGAATTTTTTATAGTATACAAGAGGTTTTCGTGATTTATTTGAAACCTCAAAAACTACTTGTGCTGTACATACAATTCAGTCCTTATTATTACTGTAAAAATTACGGTAGATCAGATTATTTGCTCCGCAGCATGTTCCGATAGAAATGAATTTTACTGTGAAAAGTATCGCTTACCGTAATTTTATCCGAAATGTTTTATAGTAAACAAGAGGTTTTCGTGATTTATTTAAACCCTCAAAAACTCATCGTGTTGTACCTACAAATCAATCCCTGGAGTCTAACAAGACTCATGATAAATTTGAGCATAAATTATATGTAACAGAAAAAAAATATTTTCTACGTTACTGTTTTTTTTTAATTATACAACTCTTAACAATTATTCAGAAAGTAATAAAAATTAAATACTAATAAAGGGTACTCACATTATCTGGCTTAAAAGTATATCCCTATAACTCAGATGGACATTCAAAAACGCATAGATTTTAATCATTATATTAAAGTGCTTAAGGGTGTTTCTCGCTAACTGAGTAATTGCACACACACCAACATTTTACCCTGTGTTTAAGCCTCTAAAGTGGTATTTAACGGTTAATGGTTAAGGTGGGAAAACAGGATAGATAGAAAAAGAGAAAAAATAGCAACAACAAAAATTACAAGGTTTAAAAAAAACCTCACAAAAATTGAAAAGAAAATAGATTTTTCTAATAGTCACGGCATTAATGATTAAAACGTATTTTTGTCAGTTTTTCTTTTTTTTAGAGAGGAAACATATTTTTCTATTTTTGAATTTTGAAATCACGTGTAGTACTAGATTTTTCTCTTGTATAATTTTTTTCACTTTGATCTATTTGCTTCATCACCATTTTCTTTATAATGACTCTCTTAGGTGCCTTTTTCCAAGCTCTTGATTTATATTACTATATTCTTTCATCAAAGTAAACGACAAAAAATTTAGATAATAAAGAAATCATCACATGGTAAATCGTTATATACTATATGAAAGGTGCATAAAAAGTCTACATCGTGGTTTTTTTCTGAGACAGATCATGGTTTTAAAATAAAGTATGAACTGTTGACCCGAACATGTGAGACCCGAAACATTTTGGGACACGAGCCTTTCGGGATATCTCACACGTAGTAAGCGTCATAGTTACACGAAATGCTGAATTTAATGCTATTTATAACATGATTTAGAGGTAAATTATATGGAAACAAAGGCTCTATAAAGCCCTATATTCATGTTTTAATCGAACAAATAAAAACATGTTATGTAAAACCGAGAGATGGGTTCAAACTATAACCGCATTATAATAAATAAACATTTGAATAAAGTCCCGTGTTAACCTTTCTTCGTTAGACACCATAATATAGGACATTTTTCTTTCGTTATCTATATCATCACCAGACGAAGAAATATCGTGAATTGGCAAATGATTTGTATCAACTAGACACTGGACCACATTTTACAAATTGTGATATATAGAAATTAAATTGTCAAACAAATGCATAATTATGCAGAGAAAATACTTTTTGTGTCGGATTCTGCATTCAATTAATAAAAGTTTAGCTCTAATTGATTACGAATAACTTTGACGCTTGCTGTGTGAATTAATTTTGAGTAATTAATATAAGCAATTAATTGAGTTATAAATTGTAAATTGCTTCCAAAACCAATTATAGATTGTTTCTTAAAACTGAAAAAGTCAATCATTTGGTCAAAAGGTATTCTGTGTAGTATTATTTGCAGTGCTCTGCGTCTTTTTATCTGAGCTAAAGTGATATTTTCTCTTTCCTGTTACAGAAGGAAATAGAAATGATTAAATACTACCAGCAACTTGATAAAATGATACAAAATTTCTTTTAAAGAAACGTTGTTGTTAAATCACGGTAAATCTAACAGATAATACCGACATCTCTTTATGAGGTTTTAGTAAAGATTATTGAATTATCTTCCATCTTCCATCTGAAAAAAAAAATATTTAACTCAAAGAAATTCGGAAAAATGAACTTATTTTTCTATGAAACATTCATATTTGGGTCTAACTTTAACTGTAGATAATCCGATTTAAAATTCTATTTCTTTTTGTGGAAGATCATGTCTGATATTACATCTTTTATTAAATTTTATGTCTTTTATTTTATTTATATATTTCCTTTCTATATAAGATCTATCCAATTTTAGTCGAAGAAAAAGTACTCAAGTCGGTTAAAAATAAAGCTATCGCAAAATTGCACCGAGTTATATACTGAGACCTTAGCGAAATGCCAAATTATTTTTCGCCTATTATGATTTGCTTTTAAACTTCTACGAAAAGTAGAAACATAATTTTATTTAAATGTTAGTAAATTTTATCAGGTTCAGAAAAGATGTCTGATCATTCAAAAAATCAATTTTAAAGAACTGGAATGAAATGTGAGTTTGTAATTTTCCATGTGCAAAGAGAACAAAAAAAAAAAAAATATTCGTATATTAAAAACTAACTTCCTCGAAAAAGACGAGACACCCGGCTATTAATACCAAAATTTATAGTATTTAAGTCATTTATTTTGTAATTTTTCTTATCGTTATGTTTATGATGTATCGGAAATTCTATTATTTTTTAAACTATAATTCTTATTACCACACATCTAGCAGTGACTAATGGCAGAGAAATGGTTCCCAGTAGAACACAGAAGTCAAGCATCACTGGCTGCAGTCAGTAAGCGGGTGGGTGACCACTTTGACTAGTCTGCGTAGGGACCGAATGTGCGCGATATCGGTCCTCGTTAAACTGTTCAACCGTTAAAGCTCGACTTCTTGCGCATATCGTTGAACTAAGAAAACGAAGGAGCCATCCCCTCTGCAGAGGATCAAAATTGTGATGGCATGTCCTCGGATAATCATCAGGGATGTTTCCCAGACCGTCGCCAATAGCCAATTATGCAGCTCTAGTGCGACGTAAATGAACAACAACAACATAAATAAATAAATATGGATATAAATAGATACTTCCTGTGTTGCGTTGAAATTTGGATTTGCTATTCTGTATTAGGATTTTGCAACAACCAGATACATTGCAGTACAAATACGGATTTAGTTCAAACTTGTTCTGATATTTGTACACTTACAAATTTTCATACAAGCATATCAAAGCTTTTAAAGGTCACACAAAAAACAACGAAAAAGTATAAAAACAAGTGCTTATAATAGGCTTAAAATAGAAGTTACTGATCCAAACATTTTTTGCGTAATCTCAAATTATAATTAGAATCGTTAAATTTACCGGTTTTTTCTTAGAATTACCTCATTTTACATATCTACACCCAAACAACATGATATCAAATCCACATTATTTTACCCAAAGCCATTACCAAAGCTCTGCGTTAAAAATTACTGTACTTTTTAATAGTCCCTTAGATCCAAAGAGAAAGATACCATAATCTAGAAAGTTTGGTCAAAAAAAAAATTCCGTCAAGGAAAATTTTAACAATTTTGCATGATTGCACACTCCTAAAAATCAGTTTCACGTTGACCTGTAATACTGTTACATTGAACTATTGTGAACAACAAATTTTCTGCAACATCAATTCTAGGTTGCTAGCAAACATCACTGATGTTATCCTTAAAATAATGATAAAACAGAATCATTTGTACTTCAATTTATTACAATCAGTACTATGAGAAAAATTTGATTTTCGCATACTTCTTTTAAACATTATTTAATTTTTTAATAATTTAAATAATTATTTAATTATTTAAATTTTTGTACTAATTTTAGGATCAAGAACTAAAACTTCTCCTTACGCCCTCGATTAAAGTTTGAAAATCCTATTGCAAACGATTCTGGAGTACAAAGACATGCCCATTCGAACCTAAACTCTTCCTTAAGTGAATAACTATTCCTCGTACAGAGAAAAATCTAAATAATCTAGTCAACATTAACCAACTTTATGAAATCATGTACAATTTTTTTATAAATAATTTCCTTTTTTAAAACTTCATTCATCATTATTTGGCATGATGAAATTACTTGCTGGCAACTTATGATAATCAAATTTTATCGCAATCAAATTTTCACTAGTACTTATCCCTTTCAGACCTGCTAAAAAAACTTTTCACCAAAGTAGCCAAATAAGGTATTTAGAAACCAATATTAAATGCAATATTAGTAGCATTTGCTACCTTTTAAAATTATCCTTGCATCACAATATGAGTAGTACTAAATTCCAAAACTAATTATGCACCAGTGGCATCAATTACAATTTGGAATTTTTTGTGCCCCCCAAAATGAATAAGTCTCCATTGATTTAGATTTTCAATGTGAAACCTATTTGTTAATCTCAACTTCCAACAATTTAGAATTATCAATTTTATAGAAGCACTTTACAAAAGCGTAAAAGAAGCGCGTGATTTCATAGAACTTTAGAAATGCTTATTCGGTGAATGGCTTTAACGTGTCACCCACTATGATCTTTGTTCTCACCTGGCATAATGAATATAAATTAAAAAGATTCCTAGAACTTTTTTGAATAAACAAAGCTATAAGCTAGCATATACCACCAGTACAGCCTTTTATTTATTTGTAGTGAAAAAGAATCTTTGACAGTTTACTTTTATGATAACGGCTAGCACTTCGCCATTTCAAAAATTTCAGTTATACCCTTTCTCCCGAAGAAATAAAATTTAAATTTTTGAATATTTTTGGGGTCGGGCTTTAAATTTCATACTTCACTTGCCCTCAAAATTTCAGGACTCCAGCAGAAATGGTTCTGGAGTTATGAAAAGAACACACGCTCACACATAAGTTATAGATTATAGTTAAGTATATAATTTGTCTATCATAAAATCTATAACTATAACAAGTAATAGTTAAAGGCTTTTAAGATTACAATAAGAAAACCTCTTACGAATGGCCATAACTAATAAATTATCAGAACATGCATCAACGGTCATATCCATTTGTATGCAGTATTGTTAAACTTATACCGATGAAAAATAACTGCAAATCTCAATAAAAAACGCAAATTCTTATCAATAACAAAAACTTCTTGTGGCATTTCTTAAGCGTTGACGTTGTTATTTTTTGCCGTTTTATCAAAAAAATGTTATTTAGAAAGTTGGTATCTTGGCATTTTATTATTTTTTTTTTCGCTGAGAGCGATTTATCATTCTGATAATGATAGCCTTTAGGAAATGTTGCTTTTTTCCCTAAATAGTTGAGTAATTCAAGCATACTGTGCTTTGAAAATCTCTTTCGTAGATTTAGTTACGAAAAGAAGTAAACTCCAAACGGAAAAATCATTAGGTGCATTTAATATCCTTGAGATTTAAAGATTTTAAATCATGCATGCTCTTTGAATTTTTAAGTACCGGAAATTTTTTAATCTAGTAAACCTTATAACAGATATAATTATTATATTTTATATATTTTTCTTTACTTTCTGATCCAATTGCTAATTACTCAACAAGAATATGCTGAATATATGTTTCATAATAATAATTGCAAATGAAATAAAGGTATCAGTTCAAAGGCAAATAAATTTAAATTATAATAAATAAATAAATAAAAATATGTATACAGTCTCTTTTAATTATTGGATGCACTATGGGATCTTATGTAAAATCTGAATTATCAGTATATACTGTACAGCTTTATAGTTTTTACGTGACTGAAACCGGTTTGCACTTGTTTACGCTCGTGTAACAATTGGTTAAATTTGCCGATATATAATATAAATTTGACGATTAGATAAATTAGACGATATATTATATAAATATGGAATATTTATTGTATTAGGTATTATATTATTATATTGTAATAATTAGATCAAATTATTAGACGCACTGTAGTTTTTTAATAATTACATGCTTTGTACGAGCTTATATGCAATACTTTTATAATTTAACATATATGTAATGGGCTTTTATTCAGAAATTTTTTTACATACTTCCTATTTGTATTTATTTTTAACGTATTGCATTACAATGTTAACCAATTGATACATGAACATAAACAAATGCAAATCTGTTTCGTTCGCGTTAAAACAATAAAGCTGCATACTATCACCTGACAATTCAGATTTTACATGGAATCTTCTAGTTTGCCTTATAATTTGGTCAGGCACTGTATATAGAATGACGAAATCAAAAGAATACTTTTACAAAAATTCTAAAAATGAATCTGTGCAATTTTTTTTGACTGAACAATTATTTCTATTTGCTAAAAATATTAGCCTTAACTTTTCTGGTGTTTACGTGTTTACAAAAATACGTAGCGCTTAAAATTATTGATAAAAGTGATTTTAATAGTGAAATAAATGCTTCAAAAAATTTTTATCTTAAATTGGTTGTGCATTCGTTCTTAAGAAATTTAAAAATGCGAAGTAGCAGTTTTTATTGAATTATATTAAAGTAGCTGTGACATTGCGTCACTTAATCTTAATTTTTTCTGTTGGAATTGTGACCTAGAAATTAGGCCGACTTCCCTGAACCCTCTACTGTGACGCCTCACTGTCTGCCGACCTTCACGCCTTTGACCCTCGGCGGCCTTTGATGTCAACACATGTTTTTAGTTACTGTACGGTCGCCGTTAGTGTTTAATTATGCTTAAATTTAAGGGATTAGTCAACTCATTTCAGTTCGCTCCTTAAGCTAGATTCTTTTGCTTTTTAGGAAGTTTAACTTCCACTTCTGGCCTTTTGTATAAATACCGCCCATTTTTGGGAGCGGGAAGCATTCGATATTTTGATCCTTTAACCTTTTCCGGGGGGCTGTGACAGC
>NC_092209.1:59955074-59967609 GCF_043381705.1 Parasteatoda tepidariorum
TTATAATAACAGCAAGAACCAAGATAACAGTAGCAGTTTTCATGAAATTTTTAAAAATCAATATAATTTATTTTTATTATTAGTCAAAATAAGTATGAGTTCAAACTAAACAATTAACTTTTGTAATAAAAATAAATTTCTTTGATTGTATTAACATTGGAAACATCAAATAAGGATGACTTTTTAGATTTTCTTCACTTTAAAAAAATTTTATGCTAGAATCTAATGTAATTCGTTTTACCGAATTCCTATTACGGTGTGTTTCTTTTCTTTCTTTAAAAAAAAAAAACAGAAAGATATTCGGACCTTGAAATCTCTTGGGACATATTAAAGTTGAGACTGAACAAATGATAGATGATAAATAGAGATAATATGGATAGACATTAAGAATGGGGGAAATTGCATATCGATTAGACACTTGGATTTTAAATTTAAAAATCAAACTTCAGTCGAATCAGTAGTAACTAATTACCTAAAACACCGGAATACAAGTCAACTTATCTATGATATAGAAATTAATCGATTAAAATATTTAAAAGAAAGTCTTTTTAAAAGCTCTAAAAGGAAAAAAAGTACATTTTTAGTAACTCTTAACGAGAACTCATTTATTTGTGTGTTGAACAAGAACTTACATAGCTTAACAGAAATTCACACGTTTCTCTATATGTTTTTAAAAAGTGTTAAGGTTGGTTTGATTTAGAAAAAATTTTAAGGTTGGTTTAGTTGTTAAGATTGGTTTGAGGTTTATTTGAAGTTGACTTCAAAAACAACCTTACAAAATCAATCACACAAAGTGTATATTCAAGGAGTGTGAATTTGCTTTATTTATATTTGAGGTATTTTTGAGGAGCAACCAGCTTAGGAAAGTATAGAGGTTATTTTTTTCTAGTTAGGTAAACATTTTACTTTTTGATACACTTCAAGCAAATAAGTATGTTTGAGGTGTGAATTATTTTCACTCGATCTCAACTAAAAGTATCACTGAGCTATATATGAAGTTGATTTTATGAGGTGTAAATAAATTGACGTTGAAATTAAGGTTAAATAATGAGGCTATTTTTGTTATAAAACATTTCTTCATTTTCTACCTGAGGTGTATTTTTTACATCTGTCAGCCTCGAAATCACCTTATTTTTTTCGTAAGGGTGTCCCATCATTCGTTAAAAGATTGAATTGAACTTGTTCGCTTGTTTGGAATACCTAGAATTTAGGTTTTTTTCAATAGTTGGTATTTAAACTGATAAGCCGTGATATCAGTAGTTAAGAAACATGGTGAATTACTGGGGTTTTATCTTAAATGGAGGTTGAAACCCATCCAGTTTCAGATTGATGGGTAGAAATTTGTCTGGGAAGCAAAGTTGGTCATTGCGCAATACCAACCACATTTCCAACTTCCATACCGTTGATAACGAAATTGAGAGGCTTTAAACTGCATGACTTTCTACAACCAATATTGTCTGTCACGGGAATTCTTTACTGTCGGAGACTATGATTACAAGGTTAGGCAGTTTCGAAACAGGGCTTTGTGAAGAACTTTGAACTGGTTTTGATTCTGGACGACAAAATAAACATCAATAACTTACCTCCTTAAAATGTTTTCTCTAATACCCTGAGTAGTAGACAGCCCCAGACTCTATAACGGGAGTTCTTTCGTTAGACAGACAGTAAATACTAATTATAGGAACGTATTATAACCCATCTTAAGCTCGTGACTTAAGCAAAGGGGATGCTATACCAATGACTTTTACAAAATTCAATTATTTTAGTTTTAAATTATGTATAAACACTTCTTACAAAATAATATTATCAGTTATAAATTTTGGATAAATTAGTCAAACCCCTAGCAGTAAATCTATATCTATGTTAGTTTGAAAAAAGCGCTTAGTTAAAGCACGACGTGAGCTGTTAATGAGTTCGATCAACTGTTTTTTTTTTCTGATATGTCTTATAAATTTATCCAAAAGCTTTTTTTTTTCATTTTTTATAGGTTCGAAATTTACACAATCTTAGATTAAAACGCTCAATAACTGCACACACTATGTGGTACACATGTGGGTTTCACATTTAAATTAAAATACAGAATAGCAATTTTTATATTTTGCGAACTTTGTTATCTATTATAAGGATAATAATATTTAATGCATATTTAAAAAAAAGAGCAAAAATTCGTATAATACACCATGCAAATGCATAGTTAAACAATCTACCACATACAAATGTCATTTGCTAAATTTGTTAACTTCAATTTATAGCATATTCAATTTCAAATACAAGACTTAAATAGATTAATAATTCCTGCCTTAACTTATTTAGTATTCGTAAATAGTCTTTAGACATCAAAATGCAATTAAGAGGGAGGGTCTAAAATCTATAATTGGCAGTTGAACAAGCTAAAAGCTGACATAAATTATTGGTGGAATTTGAGGAATTTGTGAAGCGAAGAGGGATGAATTATTGGAGATGACAGTCTCATTCGTTCCGATTATTTGATGAATTTCATTAACGCATCAATATCTTTCTTAAAATTGCAGTTTTCTGACGGACGGAATTGCCGACGTCTATTTTTAGGATATTGAACTACCATCCATATCCTGAATACTAGCGAAATTCATATCCTGGATCAAAATATACAAGAGCTCGGTTCAGATTTTATAGTCAGCAATAATTGAAAATGTCAAATTTGGAATAAAATGTACAAGGTGATTCTGCTATTGTGGGACAAATGTGGATGGGTGGTTAATCATATTAAAATACATACTTTCGCATAGGGATCAAGGATTTAAATTGACGTGTTTTGGCACGAACGTAAAAAAATATCACTGGTTAAATAATGTGTTTATTTACAAAATTACAAATTATATATTTTATTTACAAAATTACAAATCCGGGATAGCATGGTTGGTAGGACTCTGGCCTCAAGTCCAAGGGGTCATGGGTTCGATCCCCGCTGGCCGAAAACTCCCCGTGTAGAAATGGTGACTTATGCACGTTAAGTCTGTCGAGTCGCAAAATCCTCCATGTTCTCATAACAAATCAATACCTCTGGGGGTACTGATCCAGGAATTTCCTTGGCTTCCGAATTAGTTCAAAATTACAAGGCTAAGGAGTTGTACATTAGTAGTCGTAAACACATTAAATTGGGTCGGCTGTTCGACGTCGGTCATTAGAAAATTTTTTTACAAATCGTGACCACAGTATTACATGCTTGGTAGTGTCATAGAAGGAATTGACGACCATATTGAAAAACGATAGGAATTTCGCTCAAGCTTGCAACTGAATAAATTGCTATGCAAAGAGGTGTTCTACTGTTGTATACTGTAGTACTGAACAGCTGTCGTTTGTTTCACTGATGGTATTAGCAGTTCTGAACATTTATTATGAATACTGCATATCTGCAATGAAGCACTTTGAGTCGATTTTGTATAAGTATATATTTTCTTGCGTGTCATTTTCAGCGTTTGTGCCTAAAATCATATACTGTATAGTGCCCTATATAATATATCCCTAAACAATATAGTAGATTCCGATATAAAAAATACGTGCTTTCGCCTGCTTAATCACCCCATCAAGTTTTTTTTCATAATCTTTAATTCACGCAGTATATAAGTCGGCAAAGGCATAAACTAACACACACAAATTAATTTTTCTTGTACTTTGTATTATTTTATACGAAATGCTTTGTTTATCAATCTAAATAATTCAATTTAAAAAAAAACTCAAAATAAATGCCATTTGCAATAACAATAAGACACAGTCAAGAGAAACAATTTAAAAACATGTGCGATCTGTTGATAAACTTTCTATAGAAGAGACTGAATTGAAAAAAAAGTTTAAAAAATTCTAGTTTTCTAAGCAGAAAACAATACATTCTATAAATAGTGATTTTTTCCCAACAATGAACTAATCATTGTAAGGGCATGGTATTCAAAAGAATACGGAAGTTAAGCACCGCTAGCTATAGTCAGTGAGAGGGTGGGTGACCACTTTGATCAGCCTTCTAAGGACCAGATAGTGCACGGTATTGGTTCTCTCTAAACTATTTGACTTCGTGCACAAGTCTTCAGCCTCATAAAAGTGGTGGTGCCATTCCCTTTACAGAGGAACAAAGTTGTTTAGGCATGTTTTCACGTCACAGGGATGCTACCCAAACCATCGTCTATAACTGATTGTGCAGTTCTAGAGGAAAATAAATAAAGTACTACTAGTACTTAGCTGATATTTTTCTAGTAGTAGGCCATTTTTAAAAAAACAAAACAAATTCAGTGATTTTAAAAAAATAATATTTTGTGGAAAAAATCGAAACCATCCTTACCATTCTTTGAAAAAAAAATGTTAAGAATTTCTGGGTGTCTCAAATAAGCCTAACGACCGAAGCCGTAAAAATTAATCTAAAAGTTATTTTGTGGTACTTTCTATTTTCTGGTTACAAAACAATAGACTTTTCTTGCTATAAGTTACATAATGAGTCACAAACAATATCGCTGCATACTGGAAAAATTATATGATGGCATGAACTGACTACTTGAAATATTTGCTGTCTGAATGTATTGCAACTGAACTATTTGCTCAAGGTTCTGTTAATTTGGTCTGTAATACCACATTCTTTATTCAAATGGTGATTATTTGGGAACCATAAGTTTACGATGTAGCTAATTTTGAAAGTTGGATAAATTGTTTGTTCCTTTAAGGAATCTAGTGTCCCAAGCATTATGCAGTACATCTTCGATTTTTATCTCTTGGAGTTTTCTTAAAATGATTTTAAACCATTAGTTTTTTTTTTGATTATCTTTTATTACGCTATGAAAAAAATAAAAATAAAAATAAATAATGCGAATAAGTTCTTTTTTTAAGCTTTAGTGAGTATTTATATTTTTTACTACTAAATTCTAGACATTAGACTAAAATAATTTTAATTAAACATTACCATCACTACGTTTTTCGTTACTTTTTAGCTTCTTACAGTTGCGTTATTTTGCATTTTTATAGATAAATCATCACACTGAATTGTTTCTTTTAACATGAATAAGGTCTTAACCCTGTATTTCATCATGTTGCACGACAATTGTTGCAATCCCATAACATTACATTGAATTCAAATTGTTTTTTTTTATTTATTTCATGCTGATACTGAGAGTGGACTTTTCCTAGTCCAATATGCTGCTAAAAATTGCACACGCGTCTTTCAGAAATATTATTTATATTTCTTAAACTTTTATTGCTTAACGCGTACAGAGATAATTATTTCAGAATGGTAAGATCAAATTCCTTACGAGAAAATGCTTTTGTTCTGTTAAAATACCCATATAAAATCTCTAATTTTATGTTTGTTGCATTTATGCAAAATTTGGTAATTTCTTCCCTGTTTTGACGTTCTGAAAATTAAAACAAAATAAATAGTACCGAACTCTTACTTTTTATCATTTCAAAGGCCTAGCTAAGTTAAATGCTTGGGTACTATGCAAACTTGTGCATGTAGAGGGGGAACTAAAAAGTTGTTATATTGCGCAGATCTCTGCCTTGAAGTTGCAGAAAAACTTTGCAAAGTGAATAAACTCTAGTTCAAATGTAATGGAAAAAAGAAGAGCGAAATTCATAAAGGAATAGAAGTAAAACAGCATAAATGTTCGACCCAACAAAAATATAACACCAAAATGTAAGTAACGAAAGGAATTTGGGCATTGAGAAAATTGGTCTGAAAAAACATTCGATGCAAGTACCCAAAATGTAAGCGATTCAATTAAAATATTGTGCGAAATATGATGTAGGACAAGCTTATGTAATAATATATCAAGAATAGCATTTTTTTTAAAAAAAAATCAAATTGAAAATTTTGAATATTTGAATCTTTGCGTCGTTTTATAAACTGTTGTTAAAATGCAACAAACCATTTTTCCAGTAATTTTCTTATTTCATAATGTATATATTTTTTCATGTCCTTAAAATTATGTATTCAGAATTTGTTTTAAATTGGAGGTGTTGGGATATAGAGAATGATTAGAATTACATTTTCATTATAAATATTAAACTATAGTATAAAATTAGAAATGTTATTAATATTCCTAAAGTGTATATCTAAATTATGTATTTTGTAAATTTTTTTTATTCTAAGTATAAATCTACATTATTTTTTGTTGAATATTGTTTTCATGAGAGCTTCTTATTAAGCAAAGTAATAAATCCTGAAATTACAAAGACAATTCTCACCATGGAAACAGATTTGTATTGTCGCCTTATCTAAGCCAGTAACTAATGAATAAACTAATAATATCATTCTTTGGGTTGTTTCTTTGTGTTGTTAATGCTGGAACAAAATTATCTCCAACTCTCATTATTCTTTCTGCTGTTCTCTATAACACCAAAAGGAAAGAAAAAGCGCATTTTTATTAAAATTAATGAAAATTTCGCTTAAGGAATGTTGTGACCTTTAAAAATGTTATTAAAGTTCAAATTGTGTAAATATATAAATTACTGGAACATATAATGCATTTTTTTATATTTCTTTTTCCAATGGTAAAATTATTGATGCATTGCGTGCATCGCATGAGACATATATTTTAAATAATTATACGAATTTCTTTTTTTTTATTCATTCAATATTTAAGACAGATTAATATTTTTAATATTTAAATGAAAGTTTTGAAAACGGAAATTTTATTTGAATATCGCAGATTTTATTCGAAATATTCAGTTCACTTAAGAAATTCATGAGCTATGGCAGGGCTGTCAAAACTGCAAAGCAAAGCAAGTCAACTGCAAGTCAAAACTGCAACTGCAAAGAGCCCACGGGCCAGAATTCCGGTCACTGATCACCTGGCGGGCCGCAGTTTGAAAAAGTTGAACAATAACCTCTTACCTCTTATACAATAACAATTAATAGTTGAACTATTAATTATAAAACAATGGAACAGAAGGATTATAAAACAATTTGCTTACATTTTAATGGGAAAACTGAGGGCGATCAGCCTGAATAAGAAGTTGGCGGGCCGCACAATATGTGCTGGCGGGCCAGATGCGGCCCGCGGGCCGCCAGTTGGACAGCCCTGAGCTATGGTGATATGCACAAAAGTAAAATTAACATTAAAAGGTTAAAACTTTCCTGTCCGCTATCATTACCAAACTATTGGGAACGAACTTCCTATATTTTGGCTACCTCCTATCTATATTTCGTGGGCAAGAAATCCAAATCCGTCAAAAAAAAAGGTATGTTTATTCAGAGAAAGTACTTTTTTATATCTTATTTCGTAACTTACACTATCGTCTGTACTAATTAGTTAGCATATTTGAGGTAACTCCATCGAATCACTAGGATTGAGTCCCAGAGCGTGAAGATCAAACCATTAGATCAGAAGTTATTTAAGGTGTTTTTTTCTTTTTTTCACTGTGCACTTTAATGGCTTTTGAGCTATTTTGGTAACAAATTTATCATACTAAATATTTAGTTCAACTCCACCATTATTATTTGTTTTTATTTTCATGGTAATCATAGTTTAATTTCTGCTAATAATATTTTTACCTATCAATATCAATTTTTGTTCAAAATAAAACTGCTGAAAAAGGGAATGAATTTTTCTTGCTACTTCAAAGATATCAATGGCGGCATCGAATATCAAATTAAAAGTTACGCCTTTCTTAATTAACTCTCATATAATCATAAAGGATAAAAATAACTTTTAATAGCAGTGTCAAGAAAAGGTAAATGTGTCAGCAGTTTAGATATCGATCGGTACATACACAATAGAGTTTTAAAAGCTGAATTTTCTGCTTGAGTTTCAAAACTGTCAGGAAGTAAAGATGGATGTAAAGTTCAGGAATTCGATTAAGTCAAAAGTACTTTCAGCTAATATGAGAGCGAAAAATAAACTGAAAATTCACAATTCCGCAAAACTCTGCATTCGAGGAATGTTTAAAGTACTTTGAAATTAGCATCTAACTCCTTAAGTGCACCTCTCCTGAAGTTTGTTTCGTATTAATTGAGCAAATTTAGAAAGACAACAAATGAACAACTTGTGTTTTACATAGACTACTTCTTATATTGTTGGAAAATTTGTTTTGAATCGTTTGTTGGATAGAATAATACAGATCGATATTTTATTTTTTATATTCACTACTTTTAAATTTTCAATAGAAAAAAAGACTTTTCAGATTGTTCCTTAGAACGTTTTTTTTAAGTATAGCATACACTGTAAAAAATTTCAAATAAAATTACGGTACTACACTTTCGGTACATGAACCGCAAAATCTATTTTACTATTGGGAGTACAAATTAGTTCGGTCCGTTTTTTTGTAGTGAAAAATGCATTTATTTTTGAACAAAATGAATAGGTTAATCAAAGTATTGTCCATCGCTGGTTACTACTTTTTCCCACCGCTCAAGGAATTTCCGAATTCCATCTCCAAAAAATGTCTCATCTTTTGAGGCGATCCAAGTTAGGGGTCAATTTTCGATTTCTGCGAAAGAAGTGAACCGGCAACCTCCCAAATCATGCTGCATCCGTAGGAACGACCAGTAATCAGAAGGAGCAATGTCCGGTGAATACGGCGGGTGGGGTAAAATATCCCGCTTGAGCTTTTCAAATAATTTTCACGACTTTTGCGACATAAAGCCGACCTTTATCATGCAGAAGAATAGCTTTGTCATGTCTTTGCTCGTATTCCGGCAGTTTTTCTCGTAATGCACGGCTCAAACGAATGAATTGTAGCCTATACCGATCTCTCGTAATGGAACCGCCAGGTTGTAGCAGCTCATAGAATACAACACCATTCACCATTCTTGAAACGTCGAAACCATTATCTACATGATTTATCAGTTGGAGCATTGTTACCATAAACTTCTGTAAGCATTCGATGCACTTAAGCTGCACTTTTCTTACAATTAAAGCAGAAACATAAATCCTCCCACAAATGCTACTTAGTTACCACAAAATTTGAAATATTCATCAAAGTAATAAACAGGCTTTTTGTATGAAACCTAAAGCGATATGAAATGACGATTATTGACAAATGTCTAACCTCTCTGAAAATACCGAAACCAGCTGTCACTATGAAATATTCATAACAGCCAGAGCCATCTTTCGAAAACGAACCGAACTAATTTGTACCCTCAATACAAAATATTACACTGCAACATTTACAGTAGTATTTAGTTAATTACTGTGATCCAGTGATTTCACAGTAATTATTGCATTGAAACTTGTTTTGTTTTATTGCTGTAAATTGATTATTTATGTAAAACTCTGTTCTGTGACATGATCTGTTAAAAATGGATCCTAAGGAAAAAAGTAATGACACGCTGAGTCACTTTAATACTTTTCAACGAATTTGATTCGAATTTTTTACTGTTTATGAAGAATATTATATTCGTATGATTTTGTTTGTAGTGTGATCTATAAACAGTGTTAAAAAATCTCCCACAAACTCATTTTATTCATTAAATGTTTTAAATCTTTGACTAATTGGGTTGCCATAAATGGAAATAATTGTATAAATCCTTTTTTACAGTGTTTCTGTTACCAGGAGTGATTCGCATAAAATAGATTTTTCCGTATTCAAAATGGCCCATGGTATTCATGTTTCATTTGATTTGTTTGTGAAACATTACCGTTTATAACTGCCAATTAATATTTGAGGGGTATCTCCCATGGATAAATATGGGAGCAAAAACGTTTTACATATATAATATAAAGTAGGAGTAGTTAAAGAAAACTCCATAATAAGTCCAGATTGCGTAAAGATCAAAACACCGCTATTTTTATCCACAAATTTATTTGAAGAGATCTGAAGTCGTAAATTTTTAATGAAATTGATTTATATCAATCTTTAAGCAGATAGTCATTCTTCATAAGTAGTGAACAATTTAAAGATTAACAGAATTAAACTTAACTGTATTCAACATTATTGTTCTCCCTATTTGAGAAATGCTCGCAAAATCTCTTTGGAAGTTTTAGAGGTTTAATGACTCTTTAACTTGCCATGAAATCAGACAGACTAATTTGCAGATCAAAATACTCAGCAATTTTTTAGGAAAATATTAAGTTTAATTTATGCAGGCAGAATTTGGATTTATTTCATAAAGTTAAATTATGTCTCACTGAAATCGAAAAAAGTTACTAAAGGTTCCTAAAAATTCCACTTTAATACATCTATTTTAATATTTCAACAAATAAGCAAGTCAAAATCATTTTGAGAAATTTATTAAATCTGAAAATTAAACTAGAAATATTCTGGATAAAGATATTGATTTAAATTAATTCGGTTGTGATGTTCAAAAACTAGATCAATTTATTACCATTGCTAATAGAAAACTGTTGATGACAGCGAATGAGACATATAGGTATATTACAACACAGTTAAAAAATTATTTGACCTCATAAAGGAACATATTATCGCATATCTTTTCTTGAGTCTGAGCTTTTGTACAGAATTGAGGAGTAAAATAGGTTAAAAAATTACATTTGTTTAATAATCAGAGGGAGAAAAATGTGTTTTCACAAAAATTAGAAACACTTAAGAAAATATGGAAAAGTAATAGATACATTGATGATAATGTTAATGATATAAAAATAATGATATTATAGAGATTGAATTACATTCAGCAGAGGAGTGCAAAAAAGATATGCGGCCTCGGGTAATACCAAAGAGAAGATTTTTACAAAATGCTGAAGAGGACTTGAAAAAGCTAAAATTAAAGTGGAAAAAGTTAAAGTAGAAATAAAAGCTAAAAGTTAAAGTGGAAATATAAAATTCAAAACATACGAACTAAAATCTTCCAGTTGTTTAAAATGCATTACTTTCACTTAAAAACCATTGACTGAAATACTTAATAGAATAAATTTGGTTTCCATGTTTAGTGTTGATTATAACCTACCCTAAAACTAGTCTATCCAAATTAAATGCTATTTAACATGTTCTTCAGTTAAGCTTTTCAATTACGGTTAAATAATTTGACAATCAAAGCTACTTGAATTAGGAAATACGTTGAATTAACATATGGGATCTAACATATGAAATCTCCTAATCAAAACGCAATATCTAGGAATTTTGATAGGATAGCATATATAGCGTTGAATTTCTGGTGTCTTTAAGCTAATTTCCGATTTGGTCAAATACGTTATTAACTGTAAATAAACAGTAAGCAACCATGATATTTAAAAGTACATGACCAGGGTAATGATCAACTAAATAATCATTAGCTAAATCTTTCGTTCAAGAAACATAATTTAAAATTCAAAATATCATATTGTAATTAATAAAAGGAACATTTAAGAGAGAGAGTGATTTATTCAACAAATAAAGAGTGGGCGTGTATTTAAATAGCCTGGACGAGTATTAAACTTAGTAAGCAGTATATAATATTACACAAAGATAAAATATTTAATTAATTTGGAGTTTGATTAAGTTATGCCTTATAAAAATTTAAAGTATTTTTGAGGTTTATTTGAGATTGTTTTGAGGTATTAAGGTTGATTTGAGGTTTATTTGATGTTGATTTCAAGAACGACCCTTAAAAATCAACTTCCCGTGGTTTATAATTAAGTTGTATGAAGTTGTCTTATCCATACAAGAGGTTGCTTTGAGGTTGATAGAAATCTACCTAAGAGCAACCAGTCTAGAGAGGTTGTTTTTGAGGGATACATGTTATTTTTTCTACAATTCAAGCAAATATATATATTTGAGGTGTAAATAATTTCACCTGATTTCAAATAAAAGTATAGCTGAGCTAAACATGAGGTTGATTTTATGAGGTATAAATGAGGTCAAAATTGAGATTTATTGAGGAGGTTATAATTTCACCTGATTTCAAATGAAAGTATAGCTCAGCTTAACATGAGGTTGATTCTATGAGGTATAAATGAGGTCAAAATTGAGGTTTATTGAGGAGGTTATTTTTGGAGAAAAACATAACCTCATTTTATACCTCAGGTTATTTTTTACATCTATCAACGTCAAAGCAATCTCAAAAACAACTTATTTTTTGTAAGAGTGATTAGTTAATCGAACTATAAATGTATTTAATACAAATGATTACGAATTAAAAATAATGTTTAATTAAGTTAATTAATTTATGCTTAATATTAATGATGTTAAATACGGATAATTGATTTTTTTCAATTTTCTGATATTTTGCTCTTAAACTAAAAGATAACAAAAAAAAAAGTTTTTTTTTTCATTATTTTTTGATGGAGACCATCATCATTTAGAATGAACACTGTAAGTCACCTTTAAGCGTATATACTGATTGGTAAATATCCTGAACTAGTGGGCTTCGCCCCCTGCTCGTTAACGCTCGCCAACCCCCGAAATCGCTTCGCTCGCTACTAACTTAGGTACATTGCAAATGCACAAAATTCTAAAAATTCAAAACAATCATTCAAATCCATATAAAAACTTCTTCTTCTTTTTTAAATTACATCTTTTTAGTAAATACAAAGTCATTAAAATAAATTTGAATTCAAATAAATGACATGTAATTCGTTAAACCTATTAGAAATGTGCTATAGTATAAAATCTTAAAGCGTAACAGCACGACTGAGACTCA
>NC_092209.1:59968970-59990472 GCF_043381705.1 Parasteatoda tepidariorum
CCAAATAACCATAAATTATGCTACACAGATTAAAGTTATCAAATGACTAGAACTGAAAAGTGGTCCAAATAACCATAAATTATGCTACACAGATTAAAGTTATCAAATGACTAGAACTGAAAAGTTGTCCAAATAACCATAAATTATGCTAAACAGATTAAAGTTATCAAATGATTGAAACTGAAATGTGGTCCAAATAATCGTAAATTATGCTACACAGATTAAAGTTATCAAATGACTGGAACTGAAAAGTGGTCCAAATAACTATAAATTATGCTACACAGATTAAAGTTATCAAATGACTAAAACTGAAAAGTGGTCCAAATAACCATAAATTATGCTACACAGATTAAAGTTATCAAATGACTAAAACTGAAAAGTCGTCCAAGTAACCATTAATTATGCTACACAGATTAAAGTTTAACAATAATTCTCTCTGTTTTCGGGTCAATTAAAACAAAAATAATTGTTTTTGAATATTTAAGTGACGGAGAAGAAACATTGCAAAACATTAAATAGTAAATTATATATTTTAAAGGAAAAATAAATTGAGCTTACTTAGTTTCGATAAGAAATATTGTATTTGATCTACTTATAATTTAAAGAAAATGCACTATAACAGTCCAAACAGATAACAAAAATCATGTATATGATTTTCAGCTATGATTTTCAGTCATCGAAGAAATCTTTCACTCCCATTTCGAGATTTTTTTTTTAATATATGATTTCTCCTTCTATGAGGAAATTTAATGTGGAAATTTCCAATAAAAATAATGATTTAACATGACCTGAATATTACTATTGCTCTAAAAATTCCAAAATGCTCTTCTCCTGGGGAAATTTAAAATTTAAAAATTCTGTGGAAATAATCCCTAAATATCAGATTATTTAAACATTGCTATTCTTCTCAAGATTCAAAAATTCTGTTTTTCGGGTAAAATTTAAAATACAAATTATTAATCTAAACTATCCTTAATTAAATAGTGATCTAAATATTGCTATCGTTCTAATGGTGGAAAAAGTCACAACATAGCACTTTGAAAAGAGTTTCTAAGGATATGCCTTTACGAATTCAGGTCTGTTGGAAAAAAAAGACTAGCTTTTTAGTCATTAATTATAGATTTAAGTATAAAAAAGCATGGTATTAAATTAAGTATACATAAAAAGTAATTGTTTAAATTGTTTGTTGTCTTTGCAGGAAAGATTTTAGGATTGCTTATGACACATTGTCTTATTGTTATAATTTCATACGTGTTTCTACAAAAGGAAATATTAGTTTCACCTTCAATTGCACTAATATTAAAGAATAAAATTACTCTTATTTTTTCTATATTTTTATGTAATGTAAAGCATAATAAACGGTGAAAAAACAAGGCAATACTGATACTATACTAAGGACAGCAAATAGTAATTATTACATGTTAGAAAACAACAGAAAATATCTTGGTATCAACAAAATATGTAACCCAAGGGACAACTATGGTCCACTTTTTATCATTATTTTGATCATTATTTGTAATATATTTTGTTGTATTCTGATAAAATTAACAGCAAATTACTTTGAAAAGAACTTTAATTGCTCATGTTTTGCTTCTTTAGCCAAAAGTCTCAATAAAATTTTAATAGTTCTTTAATTTACTAAAGGACTAATTTTTCATTTTGTGTAAATCTAGTAATTTTGAAACTGCAAAGAAAATGAGCCTTATTTTATTTTGTTTTTTTAAATATCCAGTAATTGATCTGTAGTTTTTTGCGAAATATGATTTCTTTTCCAAAATCCTCGAATGCTATTAGTATTAAAATATCATTAATACTTTCAAAACTTGAGATAAAATTATGATCGATAAAAAAACTTCATTAAAATACACAATCCAGATGACAATCTTCATCAAGTCAGGGTTAAAACTGATATTATTAAGCTGGGTTATTTAAACCAAAGCACTATGCAACGGTGGGTTCAATGATAAGGGTTTATTATTTCGATGTGATTTGCTCTCTTGCGATGTGGCTGCTTCCCCAATGAAGCATCAAATGTCTTCGCATTCACTCAAATTTATAGGTTGGGGAGAGGTAAATGGAAATTTATAAAACCTTCTTTGTATGATATTAAGTACAGAAGCAAGATCTTCCTAATATGTTCCTGTGTTTAGACAGCAGTTGGGAGTCTTGTTATGTACGAACTGTACGTTTTTGTTAATTTAACTATTTTAGCTTGATGTTGAAGGCTTATATACACTCAAGGGTTAGAAAAACCGCCCTCTGCCCGTCCTCGGCGGTCAAAAATTCCCCGCGGACAACGAATTTCTCGAATCCGACGTCCGCCGGGTCGGCCATTTTCCCGTTAATGTTCATGATACATTTAAAATTTTTGTTATTAGAACTAATGTTTTCTCTGTCTAGGAGTACTGCAGTGGTTGAAAGGAGCTTTTCAGCAATAAACTTACAAAAAAACACATTACGTACTGATCTTAAACAAGAAGCGTTAAGCGCAATTATGAACATCGACCTAAATGGAAAACCCCTTCTGTGTAGAAACCTCTGTTAATCATTGGCTTGATTGTGCAACTGGCAAACGTCATATTTGATTCATTTAGAAAACGCAGAACCCTCGGATAAATTGACATTCCAGATAACTTGACCTTTGCCATTTAAATTATTTCATAAAAGAAATACCAGGTTTTACTATTAGTAACCTAGTATTTCTTTTATTACTGCATAATGTAATCCTAGTATTTGCAATCCTAGTAACTGCTAATTCATTGAGCAATTTATATAAATGTTAGTAATAAATAAGAGAAAATTGTATTTTTATTTATTTAGAAGCTACGGGTTAGTTTCAAAGGAGGACGGGTACATTGTTGGACAAGCCGTCTTCGGGGACGGGTAAAATTTCTGAGTTTTTTCGAGGCCTGGTCCTCCCATCCCCACTTCCACAGAGTTGACTCACTTAGATATAATCTCCCGAATAAAATACACATAATTGGAAAGCCTGTTTGTCATCTCGACAGCATCTCTGGTGTAAGGGTAGGAAACCGGGTCCATCTTCAACACTTCCTTGCGACTGGAGCTCCAACACCAGCCACTCACGTCTCGCCAGCGATCACATAAGAGCTATCTATATTCTGAGAGCAGAGAAACCTACTAACTTTGTCCTAAATGAAACTATTACTGAGCTTCACCTCAACACATCCTATAATGCTCCGGACTTTTATGGAAAGTCATCTATGCTTCCCCCCTACTGGCCATTGACTTCATGCGTGTTAATGGATTCACAGACCAGAATAGAGATTAGTAGCAGCAACAGCTTTATGTTACATTCGCGAAACTTATTGAATATATTTTTTGGGTAAACATTTACTTAATTAAAATTACAGGAAAAAACTTGAGTAACTCAAAAGCGTGCATAAATCTCATAGTAAAAAACATACTGATACTTCAACTATTAAATTCATGATCGAGGTTACAACTGGGGGTTTAGTGACTTGATAAATAATCGACTCACTGTAAAATTTTTATTACCTCTAATATCATAATCTCTTAGACTCCAGACACTTAAGAAATAAAATAAATAAATAAATAAAAATGAACTTAAAATATTTTTAAAAAAATATGCCTCTCTTAGCATATTTTTCAAAAAATATTTATATCATTCCATGTCACTCAAAAAAATCTGTTTTTGAAGCTTGGTTCTTTTGTTTTTACGATTTCAAATTTTTGACTCTTCTGCGCATGCAATACCATCCTCAACAATCGCAAAATTCTCATTTTTTTAAAATTGTTTTACCATGATTAATTGAAAGTATTTTTTTTAAGTCAACTAAAAGTTAGACCAATAAAATCACGGAAAACAGTTCAAAATTAATTCCCTTTGAAAAATTAATAAACTAATCAAAATTATTTTAATTTTTATGTCAGATATATACACATTAAAATGAGAAATTTGTTTTTTATGTTTTCGAGACTAAATTTTTCATATCCTGTAATTATTAAAAAGACTAGTTAAGTTACATAATGGAATGCAAACTAGAATAAAAGAAAATCTAAGTATTAAAAGTTTTCCTTTCCAGAAAAAAATAAATAAATGGAGTGAAATTAAACCCCTTTTTCAGTTCGGAAAATACCTGCAGGCAAAATAGTTTGTTTAACCTTTATTTAAAAACAAGATTTTGCTTTAAAAATCGAAGAATGTTATTTATAGTTTGTTTTTAAAAATAAGCAGTTTTCTTGTGATAAAGTGGATCAGCTCTTAAAAAAAAACACTTCCATAAAAACATTTCATTTCAGATTACTCACTTATTTTCATTAAGGTGAGCTTCGGAAGAATTTTAATTCACACTTCTCTTTTGGTAAAAAATGAATAAATCGTGGTTAAAAGTCTTTTGAAAATTAATAAAAGTATATTTTATTCGTGATCTTTTTTTTTCTCTTTAAAAAAACCAGTTTTTAAAATAACAAGCACAGAATTATTTTTGGAAATCTCGTAATTTGTGGAATTATTCTTCATGAAAGGTTTTTGATTTTCTTTTTAAAAAAAAAAAAAAAAAAAGTTAGTTTTTTACTTAATGTTCATGAATATTATTTTGATGTTTGATCTTTTCTCAAACTTCTTTTTAATATATCCCAATAAAAATTTTATTAATTGAATTTACTTTAATTCTTGTGGTTACAACAATTAAGATAAAATTTGCAGGGCATACAGCAGACACCACATTTTCTTTTCAAAGATGGAAAAACACAACGATAAAAACACATTCTATCAGAAACATGTTTTATGAAATTTGGATTTCCCTGAATATAATATTACATTCAAATCTCTTAACTAAATAATGAATGATCATACACGTGACTTAAGGAAAAAAATATTTTTTTAATAATATAAGCAAAAATACATGAATGAAATTTCACGCACACTGTGTTTGTGTATGTTAAGTTCTTCATACGCTGACTACTTTTACACATTAATTGTCCCATTTAAATACTTCTTCCTCATCCGCAAATTATTTTTTTAAAGAAAACTAATTTGAATTTCATCGGTCTCTACTGCAGGAAAACAATTGAAACTTTATCTTTCGCAATAGGTAAATTAATAAGGTATAAGAAATATATGTCTCGAAATTAAACATTTTTCGTCCTTTATTAAACTTAGTAAAATATAACAAAAAATTATAAATAATTATTAAAAACTAATTTGTGCTAGAAATCATTTTTTGGCTGACAAGTGTCACGAAAGGTGCAAATTTTTTTTTTAAATTAATCAACTAGTTAGCTCCTCGTACCATTGAATTTACATCTTAGTATATAAGCTAAAATGCAGATTATTCGATCATAAACTCGTAAAGTGTACCATTTCTTTTTTATTTTTAAAACTAGCATGAATTGGTTTTAACTAAGGGAGATAGAAGACTGATGACACAATCTTTACATCGAAACTTCTAAATTTAATCTGATTTTCCACATGTAAATAGCTATATGATTTACATTTTAATTCATCATATGCGTTACAATGTCTTCTTTAAGTAGTAATGATACAAACAATCAACCCAATGCCCATAGATGCAAACGTTAATTAAATAACTCTTTTTTGAATGATGTAGTAATACTTTGCATCGGACTAGAGTTGCGCAATGGGCTGTTGGCGATGACCTGGGAAACAGCCCTGAGGAGGATCCGAAGATACACCATCTCTGTTTTAATCCTCTGCAGAGGTAATGGCTTCCCTGCTTTGGTAGTCTTGTGACCTGCGCCCAAGGAGGAGCACTTTATGATAGAACAGTTTAAAGAAGATTGCTTCGGTGCATTCACAAACTGATCAAAGTGGTCACCCACAAGCTCACTGACAATTCCCAATGATACTTGACTTCGGTGATTTACTGAGAACCGAATCTTATGATCAGTCCATTGTGAGATTCAGAACGTTAGGGGTAGCCAAGTATCTAAGATATCAAATTGCGACAGATAAGTCTTTGGGACTCTTTGAATGAGGAGATGCTCTCAACCCACGTCAAAATTCATGCTGGTACCAGCAACAAAAATATGCTAGTTTTTGCTATGTATTGCTAGGTCTGCTAGATTTTCATGCTAGTGTATGCTTTTTTATGCTTGCCAGCATCCCATGCAAGATACCTAGCATACATCTTACCAGCATGATAAGCTATGTACGAGCATCTCATGCTTATTAGCTGTTTAAGCTGGCTCCCAAGCATGGGGAGGTAGATACCTTAACAAGCTATTATATGCTTTTTTATGCTTGCCAGCATCACATGCTAGATACCTAGCATACATCGTACTAGCATGATAAGCTATGTACAAGCATCTCATGCTTATTAGCTGTTTAAGCTGGCTCCCTAGCATGGAAAGGTAGGTACCTTAGCAAGCTATTATATGCTTTTTTATGCTTGCCAGCATCTCATGCTAGATACCTAGCATACATCGTACTAGCATGATAAGCTATGTACAAGCATCTCATGCTTATTAGCTGTTTAAGCTGGCTCCCAAGCATGGTAAGGTAGGTACCGTAGCCAGCTATTATATGCTTTTTTATGCTTGCCAGCATCACATGCTGGATACCTAGCATACATCGTACTAGCATGATGAGCTATGTACAAGCATCTCATGCTTATTAGCTGTTTAAGCTGTCTCCCAAGCATGGTAAGGTAGGTACCTTAGCAAGCTATTATATGCTTTTTTATGCTTGCCAGCATCACATGCTAGATACCTAGCATTCATCGTAATAGCATGACAAGCTATGTGCAAGCATCTCATGCTTATTAGCTGCTTAAGTTGTCTCACAAGCATGGAAAGGTAGATACCTTAACAATCTATTACATGCTTTTTTATACTTGCCAGCTTAATATGCTCTATAGACAGCGTAGGCGAAAATAGCATTTTTTATTTTTATCAAATCCTTAGACCTTGTTATATTTATTTAAAGTAGGTCCCTAGAACTTATTTAGAATTTATTATGAAGATTATAAAATTGTTATTATGGAGAGTAAATAAATATAAAATTTGTAAAATGTAAGAATAAAAAATGCAAAACAGTTTTCTTCTTCATAACGTCTCTTCCAGATGGTTATGTGTTAAANCATAATAAAATAAATAAATAAAAAGTTGAATATTTTATTTAATCAAACTATTTTCCAATACACTACATTTTATTCACAAACAAGTTTTTAAATTAAAAGTATACTTTGCAATAACTAGATAAAATATATAGATTTATTCATTATCTATTTGCATTTTATTAAATATATTTATATAGAGTTATTAAATATATAGATTTATTTTAAAATGTTTATTTATTATTACAAGGAACATAGAATCCCTAATTATATATAAATAACTGATAGAAAACAACTCGAAAATTAATACAAGATAGTTTAAAAAAAGAAATTAAATAAAAATAAATTCATGCTTTTCTATTTTTTAATAAACTAAATAAATAACTGAATGTTATAATAAATTTGTTTCATAATAAAATAAATAAATAAAAAGTTGAAAATTTTATTTAATCGAACTATTTTCCATCGATTATATTTAGTTAATTGCGTTAATTTGTTTGTTTTTTCTATTTGTTGCTTTTCTCATAAATATTTATATACGATATAAAAAGCGAATAATAACATAAGAAAGAAAAATAGCTGTACATTTTCATAAAATCCTATTAAAATGCGCTCTCTGGGACTAAGTAGAATAAACGTTTTTTTACTCCTTTCAATTAGTGAATTATCACTGAACTTTTTCAACTTTTGATCCGTAAAACTGGTGCGCTTTCTTGATGACTAAACTCGTTTGAACCTTGCTCCGATTGTTTACACGCATGGCGGCAGCAGATTCATGTGAATGTGGTAAGTTTTCTTTATGTTATTTACTATTATCACTTTTATTTGAACGTACTTTATCTTTATTATTAATAGTTGATTTGAGTTTCATTTAAATAATGTGTACACATTTATTATCTATATTATAATGTTATTATTAGCATTGAATTGCAATCAAGATAGGCTTAGCAGTCTATTTACATTTTGAATTCTTTTAAGAAAGATTCTGTTTATTTTAGTTTACAGTAAAAATGTTACATCTTAAATATTTATATTACAGTCCTAATTTTTTTTTGACGAAATTAGCTTTTAAATCATATATAATTTCTCTAATTGCTTACGTCATGTAGGTAGTATGATAGTTTTAGCATTTGAAGATAATGTTAAAGTAACGTTTGTATAATTTCTATTAAAATAATTTTTTTATTATAAAATTTATTTATTCGCAGTTGTGATTAAAATTTTGGCTTGCTGTTAACCTATTCTATTGAAATGTAATGTTAAAATAAATGCGTTTTGTAAAAAGAAAAAAAAAATTAACTTTTAATTTATTTAAGATAAAATTTTCTAATAGAAATATTAAGTAAACAAAACTTGTGAGTTTTTAATTTCAGAGTATTTAATAATGAACAATATATTTACTAATTTTCAAATTTGTGATTTAGAAACAAAAATATATTACAAATTAAGAGTCTATGAATGTTTATCAATTATTTCTAATATTTATTTTCAATCTAACTATTTTTATTTGAATCTTTTTGAAAAACATGCTTGATATGTGTCAATGGCATTTGTATAATTTTAAATAAGTAAATACATTTAAAAAAAAATATTTTTAATAAATATGTAAGGACTAAAACATTTTAAAAATCATTAATTTTGTTCAGCATTGTTATATCAATGTAATCAATATTTTTTTTTATTTTGTTCTAGCTAACATTAGAAATGTTTCAATTGATTTATAATAAGTTCACGAATTCACAGCAGGGATTTAAAAAATTATTTAGCAAAGTAAACAAAAAGAAAATGTAGGAAATTTTAAAAAATTTAAGTTGGTTGCTTAAAATTGCTTAAAATAAAATCGCTATCACTAAAGGTGTTTTGAATTTATCTTCAGCTTTTTCATCTATAATTAGATTTCTTTTTATTTGTGTAGGTATCTACTTCTAATTTTAATGCTGTATCTTTTGCTCTATATTTGAAATATTATAGTGGTGCTCAGCCTGCGACTAGTGAGCCAGATGTAGCCTGCTGACTGTTGATATGACACAAGGGAAAGCTTCTAAACACAAGTAAATCTATTGCTTTTTCCATTGTTATTGCTGTGAAATTTCAAATGGTTTTAAAAAAGCAAATATTTTTAATGCAAATTTCAGTGATTACGCTTAGTTTTACCTTATTTTCTCTGATTTTTTTATAAATTCAAATGGGGTTTTGACTGCTTTTAGACAGTTCAAACTACTATCGCCATGTGGTCATTAAAATTCTGATTACATTTAATACGATATTCAGACTCTTGAATTGTGCTTTTAGTTATAATAACCACTTCTTCATGCTCTTTATTTTGTGTCTAACAATTGAAAGTATTTGATTTTCTGAAAACATATTATCAAGTTTACTGATAAAAAAATTACACTGAATTTACTGATAACAACTCGTAGAACATAAAAATTAACATATATGCTGCCTACATGAACATGTGTGGCTCTTAGTTAATCTAGGGTGACCCGGGGTAATTCATGATCGCTCTGTTTCTGGGGTAAATTATGATCACCTAAGTTTTATTCAAAAAAAAATTTTTTTTTTTTTTTTTTTAATTTGAGACATGGACAAGAATGCTTGTACACTTTACTAAAGTATAACTACAATTACTAAATAATAGTTTTTTGTTTAATCTAACAAAATAAGTATCTTTTAAATTGCTTTCCGTATTTTCCACTTGAAAGATGGGTTTCAAAATGTGCACATTTCTGCAAAGATCCCCCTCCTTTTCTTAATAATAAATATTTTGAGTTACTTTCTTTTTCCTTGATATAAAAATAGTGTACATTTTTGTTTAATTGTTTCACATCTACTGTAAACATTATAATTGATTATAGGAAACTATATCAAATGTTGTCCCCTACAGATGGGATAATTATTGATCACTGGGGTAATCCCTGATCATTGTCATTTCTTCTTATAAATAGTATAATAAATACCTAATTATCTTGTCTTAAATAACAGTTCATATTTATTAACTGGAACGACTATAAAATATATTTAACTGTAATCACAAAATTTGTTTTTAACTGCATACAAGACAAATGTGTTCTGATTTGAACCATTTCTAGTTTGTCTTACCATGCTTCTATCTTAATTTTTCGTGTGTACATTGTTAGAATAATTTTTAAGTTTATAAATTAGCCTAATATAAATCTGGTGAGAAATTATAAGCCTAAAAGAATGCTAAGCTTCTAGAAAGCAAAATTAGTGAATTTCTTTAAATGATTGAAAATGAAAATTTCAGTGTGAGAGCTACTGCCAGAGCTGTTGACATACCTTACTTAACTTTACACTCTCACTTAATGAAGTTAAAAAATCCAGCAAACCCATGTGGAACACTTTCTTATATTCAAGCAGAACATGAGAATGAGTTGGTTGCTTGCCTAAAATGTATGGCAGATTTTTGGAAAATTTAAAGTGTTAGTCTTTATTCTTGCTTTTGAAAAAATCGTTTTATTAGCTGCTTAAACATATCTTTTTGGTTTATTTGTTTGATCTTGATGTCTTATTAGTTAATTACCATTGTATAATTATTTTTAAACAGCCCCTTTACTATTGAAACTGGTGATCAGTAATTACCCCAGAAGTGATCAGGAATTACCCCAGAAATGATCAAGAGAAGAGGTAATTCCTGATCACTAAAAATTTAAAATCTTTTAAATTCTAATTAGATTTTCAAACAAAAGAAGGTAGCATAGGACTCATCTCATATAGTCTCAAACTTCCAGTAAATATTTAAATTCTATCTTGAATAGTTTTTTCACAAAATAGATGTTCGTATTTTTTGATCAGGAATTACCCCAGGTCACCCTACCTGCTGTATTTTCACTTAAAAAGGTAACATTCCTACATTATAATGAAGATATGGTGTATAAAGATTGTATTTTATAGGAATTAGTTGAAATGTTTTTTGCAAAATAAAATTAAATAATACCGCTCGCTAATACCTCTTTTAAATAATACCGCTTTTTGTAATGAAGACGTAAATAAAGGATGGGAAAAAAAACATGTTTTTACTTTGTTCGTAGTTCTAAAAAATTTTTACCAAAAATGTATTTCTATTAAACTATTATTTAGAAAATGCTATTATTTATTGCCGTCCAAGTATTAATGCAATTTTGCTTTATTAACACAGCAATATATTAACAAATATTTTAAAGCTATGAATATCAGTGGATATTTGGAAAAACTTGTATACAGGCATGCTTCATGAATTTTGAAATTGCAGATTTCTCTAAAAAAAATTTATTTAACTTGAGACTTAAACCAATGAACAATACTTTTAAATTTTAACACTTATTCTTAATGTGTTCATTTGCTCTAACCGTGACTTAACTTAGAGTAACTAACTTATGTTTTCTACTTAGCATTTCAGTTAGTTCATTCATATATATTCTCTCACAATATACAATTCCTATTAAATTTGGTTTATCACCCATTTTNATTTTGGTTCATTTTTTACTGTGGCAACCCTGTGTTTATAAAACTTATTTTTTTATGAATATTTATAACTTTAAATTTAATTATGTGAATGTTTTATTTTGATTTAGTAAATCCATTGAAGAGGACATTATAGGAGCCAATAAACTGACAGCATGGACAGAAGGGTGTGAGAATTATGATGTTAGAATTAGCAGGAAGTAAGTAAAGTACTTAACTACCTTAAGTATTTAGTTTAAAATTATGTGTTAATCAAGGTTTTGATCACGATCTAGTGTTTGTGTTGAAGGGATGATTGTTTTTAATGAGGGGTTGCTTTGCTTAAGGAAACTTTAAACAAAATTATGTTGTGGAAAAAGAAAATTCTAAGATTTGTTTCCCCCGTGTTTTTTTCTTTCTGTGATTGATAGCAATAGGTCCTTTTCATTTAGACATTTTTTACTTAGATTAAAATATATTTTTACAAAAGATTCATATTAGAGATAATGTGACTATAAAAAGTTAATATAACAATAAAAATATGTGAAAAATTAGTTAAACATACTAAATTAAAAGAACTTTTTTTTAAAATATTTGGAGAGGCAAAATACATTTAATCTATTCCTTACAACTTTGAAATATGGGAATTGTAATGGAACTCTCCTTCCACATGAATCTTTCCAAGCCAAATTGATGGATACTGAAGGATCAAAATTTTGATCCATCAGTAAAATTTAAGTTATCTGCAACAGGGGTCTGTCCAAGCCAAATTTACTACCGTTTAGCGGTACCTTCACAAATTCAACTTCAGGAAAAAACGGTAGTTTCACAAAATATTTTTTCTTAAAGTTTTATTATGTGTCTCGTAAGGAACGATAAATCCATATTTATCATAATTTATCATATCATAATTTTGTGTTGGTTTTTTAATATAATTTTTAATTTTCAAAAATTATGTCTAAATTTTCACAAAATAGGTACCGCTCAACAAAAGCTTGACAGACTACTGTTCAAGTCATAATGGAGACATTGAATTGAAAATTCTATTATCTTGAGTCTCAATATTGATGTTTTTAGATTATTAAATGGTTATATGTATATTATATGTATATAACGATGGGGAAAAACGTACTAGTTTTTTTATTTAAGTTTCCTCTCTCTTTTTTTTTTTTTTTTTTTTTTTTTTTTTTTTTTTTTTTACTTCCCACAGTGGTGAGTAGTAATTTTTCAGGTCTAGTTATGGAATTGAAACAAAATTTGCGATGAAAAGTTACTCCCATGGTATGACATCCTCTTAAAAACGCAATGTAGCAATAGATTAAATATAAAATGGAAAGACAAATGAATTTTAAATATTTTTTGTTAAAATATCTTAATGTGAAAAAAAGCATTTTGAAAATATTAAAATAATTTAAAACATAATGTTTGTATGACTTTGTAATTAAAAAAATTAAAATATCTAATTTAAACCAACTAACCTTAGTATATACTAAATCAAGTAATATTTATTTTTCTTTAAATTTTACTTTTATTTTGAGAGTTTATTACTCTCAAAATATTATATTTTACAGAAAATCTTTTAGAAAAAAAGGAATAAAAGTAATAAATAGGTAATAAAATAAGAGTTTATTACTCTCGAATTATTATATTTTACAGAAAATCTTTTAAAAAAAAAAGGAATTGTAAAATAATTGTATTAAAATTACCCGCTCTGGGCATGGATGTTTCTTTCTCTCTATCCGTGTTCTCTGTCCTTTCTCCTTTGTGTGTGAATGAGACCCGCCCTATAAACGGGTTGTGGTAGTGTGACATGGGCGACACTGCTCCACCACCGTGGCATCACCACAGGTGCCCACTGGGTAATGAAAAGACAGTTAGCAGTTCTGGCACTTTCTGTGGCCAATGGACAATAGTTCGAAGTGCCCGCCATTAAAAAAAAAAAAAAAGTTATTTCATTTCAATTTGAAAAGCGCAATGGGAAATAATACTTCAATTTTTTACAGATGCGTAGGATTTTCAATTTAATATATTATTAGAAAATTTTTTTTTAAAAATGACTTTTCTTTTTTATTGGCATTAAACTTTAAATAATTGAAAAAAAGCATCTGCAATATTAAGTAATCGATTGTTGTTGGGCCTAAATATGATAGCAGGTGTTAAAAATGTTTTTTATTTTTAGACTGCTTGAATTCTTATCACTTGGATCACTTTCATTCTTCTAGGGTTCTGCAGAACAATGTTTAGGAACTGCTGGTATTTTTAATAATAACAAGTTAATTATCAATTCTGATAAATAATTTGCTAGATAAATTTTGGTGAATGAAAGTGGCAAATCACTGAATAATCGCTTTCCCCAAAAAATACCACTTTTTTGTAAAAAAGAAATTTTACTGCAATATTTATAACAAATTTGTTTTGTTTTTCTAATCGTAACATATTTTTAATACAGTTCTTTTAATAATGTTGGCAACAGGGCAAATCGTTAGGAATGAGCATGTTATGGAATGGAAAGTAGTGTAGTAGTTTTCTGCGTTTGTGTTAAATTTGCTATACTGAGTACCAGCTTCTATTCTTTAGTCAGTCAGGTGCCTGGGAAATTGTATACTCTTACTTGCTACTCCTAGATTGTATGCGTTTAGTTTAAATCTTTGTTTTTGAATCTTTATCAAAATCAAGATAATAATGTTAATAAGAAAAGTCAAACATTACTTGCAAATTTCGTTGCGGCATATTTCATGCAGCAGCCTTTTTTTCTAACATTTTAGATTTCCTATGATTGTATATAAAATCATGTCTTTTCTTACCAACAAATGCATAAAAATGTAATAGGACAATCAGGTTTGTTTAATATGTAAGGAAATATGTGATGCTATCTTATAAAAAATATTACTTTGATTTAATTTTGTGCAAAACAGGTAAATATATTCAAATTTATTTTATAAAAAGTAGTAAGTTTAATTCTGCAGTCTTATATGATTTTGTGATTTAATATTGTTTAAATTTTATTTATTTTTTTAAGGTGCAGCAAAGCTTTATTATAAGGAGGCCATAACGGCAGAAATGTAGATATTGAAAATGAGGAAGAAAAAATATTGTATTATTAGTTGCATTGTATTTTTCTAAATAAATGTCTTTTTTTTATCTTTGTATTTTTATTTTTAAATAAATATTTTACATTTTGTTAAGGAAAGCAACAACAGAAAGACCTTTAATTAATAAGCTTGGCATTTAAAATTAGTTTGTTTACAGTTACAATATTTAGTTGTAAAATTGACCAATTTAAATTTTTGTTTTAAATTTGAAATTCCATTTTCTTATTTCCTCCCTTTTTATGTAGAATTATATCAAAAGCAAGCTTTACCATTTTAAGTGAAATTAGACTTTAAGTAAAATTATAAAGATAACCAATAAATTATATTGCATCATAATGGATTTATTTTTTGTTGGCCCATTTTAAAAATCCATCATACTATATATAATATTCTATGTTGGCCCAGCATGAAAGAGCGCCAATTCCTAACTTTGGATGATGATCTCATCAAGCTATATGTTGGTCTTTAATGAGAATTCAAGATGGTAACCATCAAGTTTATGTTGGTCCATCAAGGTTTTTTTGCCTTGGATTGGTGGTAGAGAAATAATCTAAAAATAGCAAAATTTGAAAGCAACGGGAGGTAGAATTTTAACAACTGAAAAGCATAATTTAAAAGCAACTGAATGCTGGAATAGCAAAAATTCCTAGCATCCGATGGTAGAATTCTCTTGCTGGAAAATCAAAAATTCCTAGCAACCGATGGTAGCATTCTCTTGCTGGAATAGTAAAAATTCCTAGCAACCGATGCTAGAACTATCTTGCTGGAATAGCAAAAATTCCTTGCAACCGATGCTAGAACTCTCATGCTAGTATAGCACAGAAAACTAGCATGTGATGGTCGTGATTGTTGCTAGACTAGCAAGATATTCCAGCAACACAAGCTGGTATCTGTATGCTAGACAAGCAACAAAGTGTGCCAATACACGGTATGGCAAGCTAGTTTTTTTGCTGGTACCAGCAAATATTTTTGCTTCTTCAAGCTGGTTTTTTTTGTTAGTACATAGCATTCCATGCTTGTCTAGCAAACAAATACCAGCAAGAATTTTAACCTGGGAATGTAAAAGAAGCTACAAATAATTATTGTTGATTTTGTGAGATTATCCTGGATGCACTATGCTTCACATTAGTACTATATTGTGTGTGCTGTAAAGTTATCCTCAAAATTGTATAGCCCAAAATCGATCCCATGGTAGCATATTTTTTTAACATAAGATTTAACCCCGACAATAAAAAGGATACACTTGAAATTTGCTAATTACCTTGTACTATTTGTAAATTGAGTTATGAAAAATGATTAAATAACACCCTTTTTCTAAACAAACATAATCGCTATGTATGCGAATAGTTGAAAAGTGGAAAATATGGTCTGATCATTTTAGCCATTTTTTTTCACTTTTTACGTTTTTGCTATAACTTTTTAGAACTAACAATACGAACTAAATAAAGTTTGAAAGCATTTATATAACCCATTTACTCAAACCCAATGACATACAAAACACAAATTCTAGCTCAATGTGTTTTTTATTAATTACTTTAGTAATTATTGAAAAAATTTCAAAAATTAAAGAATTTCGAAGGCTTTTGCTTAAGAAGATATTAAGCTATTATTTTTACATATTTTTAAGCAACATGACTTTTGAAGATGAAATCTAAGAAGAAAGAAAATTAGTTGAATAATTTGTGAAGCTTCTTGGATTAATATTTTTTATTTTTTTAATGATTTCTTCTAGAGAACCAATGAAAATAGTTGGAGCATTTACGTTTATTGAGGTAAGATAGGTTTTTTGTCGAAAATCATAACTTAATTGATATGCAGCATTAATTAATTAAGATATTTAGAGTTTGCATTCTATGCCATTTAGATTACAATTTAAAAAGTGAACATCAAATCACAAGATCAAACGTTTTTCAAAGCAAGACCCTTTTTCTTTTTATACTTTATAATAAATTTAAATACCCTAGTAATTTACAACACCTGAGAACATCAAATATGCGCTAGTTTAAATTTCCATTTAATGAAAATCGATGCGTATAGAGAAAAATAGATTTATAATTACAGGAGTTTTTTGAAAGCAAAATAAAGTGGTTTTAAAATTATTTTCAGATATTCAATTAGATTATTTTGCACATTAAAACAAACGTTATTTGTCCCCCAAAGGTGAGGAAATATTTCCAGCGAAATAATTATGCAGCTAATACTTATAATAACTTCGAAATCCTACAAAAGAGAAATGGAATAGTTGTTCCAGAAATTACAGAAAGCTTTCAAAACATGCATTTAAACTAATAAGTTATGCAGAAAACATTTGAATTTAAATTAGCTAGGAACATTGAAAGAGCTTATTTAGAGGATTAGATACAGGTTCGTTCATTTTAAATATTCTTTCATCATCTACCTATTTGCATCCAGCTAACATATCATAAAAGTTTCGTTCGAAATCTATGTGCGGTTTTCTTCAAAAGAAAACTAAGATATAAATTTTTGCCTTCAAATTTAATATTTTTTGGGGAGTTTGAAGCATCAAGCTAATGATAATTTTAATTTCAATTTATTTTGCATTATTTGTCCATTTATCAATTTTTTAAAAACTTTCACATATTTTTAAAATTATCAAACTCTGATGTTTTCAGTTGTGAAATAAACATGTTTTTTCATTATTATTATTTTAGTACTGATGACCCCATACTCTAAAAAATGCCAGCTCAAATTTAAGCCACATTATTGTTACTTTAAGCAAAAAACAATGCAAATTTGATGCTACCTTTATTCGGTGTTAAACATTGTGTCTTGATTCAAGCTAAACCAAAGTATCGTGTAATCTAGTTTGCGAATCACGGTAGTGATTTAAGTGGATGCTCTAACATGGGAAAATCCTTTTATCACAAATTCTGTTTTACCTCCAAAACTAGCTCAAATAATAAAATATAAAAAAATGAGTGCTGATTCTAGATTTGCTTGAACTTATTTTTTCTGTACTTAAAATTTTAAACTGGTTATGAAGGTAGGACATTATTTGCAATGGACAGTTTTTCCCATTGTATACAGTCTACTTAACTTAAACTATATTGAAGTTGCAGAAAATTTAAACTATATAAGGAATCAAACACACTATAAAAATTTAAAAAGTTAGCTAACTTTGCAATCTGTTGCCAAATACTTCAACCAGTTTGTTGTTCCAGTATTCATTTTCTAAAATTCATCATTTTATAGGGGCCACTTTAAAATTAGCTCAAATTATAACCATCAGGAACAAATATTATAATCATCACAAAAATACAAATCGATGCATTGAATTTTGCATTAAAAGTGATTTCTCTATAACATCAGATCAATTTTTAGAGATTTCAGTAAAACTCAGTTGGTTATAAATAATTTAATTTGCAAATTTTTAAAATTTTTTTTATTTCAGCCTTGCAAATCAGCAAATAAACGAGTGGCAGAACATAAGCGCATCATAAAGAGAGAACCATAATTAGCGAAAGGGAAAATTATACTCCGTTGCAAGTTAAGAAAATACTATTGCGGTATAGGATTCAAGTAATCATCAGCGGCAGTATATAGTTTCGTTTCATTTAGCTATAAAATTATATAATAATGCTTTCAAAAAATATAAAATCTTATAAAATTAAATTCGTTAAACAGAAATTTAATCCGTGTTTTCTTTAATAAGCAAACGGAAGGCCGTGCTACGTCGTTTCAAGAGTTGGCGATGCTAATACTCGTTCGCGCTTGTAGCTTGGCGTACATTTAGCGTGCACTTAGATGCAAACAGGCTCTCTAAATAGGGATAACGTGTTTTTTCTTAAATAGCAACAGAGTATAGTAACAACTTCAGTGAATTTAAATCACGTTTTTGTAATTCACTTACCTGTAATTATATTCAAAATTTTAATTTCTATTCAATAATGGGGGTTATTTTTCGTCTGCTAATTGATGTCTCTAATCCCGCTCTGAGCATGGATGTTTCTCTCTCTCTTTGTGCTGTCCTCTGTTGTGCGTGTGTATGATGTGTGAATGTGGCCCACCCTATAAACGGGTTTGTGGCAGTGTGGCGTGGGCAATGTTGCTCGCCTCCGTGACTTTGGTTCACAGGTGCCCACTGGGTAACGCGAAATGAGCAACAATTCTGGCATAGTATAGGCAAAAAGATTCAAATTCAGTGCCTGCCATTGGGAAAAAAAAATATCATGGAAAACAAAGAGCAACTATAACACAACTTTACAACAATAATTTTAAAAAAACAGTTTAAATTCAAAATAATAACATGAAATTGTAGTAATTTTTTTCTTTTACAAATGTGGAAAAGAAGGATGCCAAAAGTGACAGTTTCTTCAATTTTCTGTGCCACACTTTTTAACTCCTTACTGTAGCATAAGTTTGAAGAAAAAGAATAGAGATAAAAGTGCTTATTATTTACTGATTTAAACAATATATAAAACTAAGTGTATGTATGATTTATGTATTCATTTTTAATTTTTTGGTTAAACTCAAATAAACATGTTCGATGAGCGCTAACATTTAGTTCAATAAACTATCTTTAAACACATTGCAAACAGTCTGTTACTGCCATCTAGTGTATAGATTGAGAAATAAACATGATTCCAATGAAAAAAAAAATTAAATTGTTTTTCTGCCACGGTGCTTTTGAACACTTCAATCCGAAAATATCGCAGGGATGAGAAATCGAGGGCGAAACTTAAACCCGTGAATCTGTCGAGAGCGAATGAAAACAAGACTCAGATTACCACATTAATAAGGTTGAAGGAAATATTTCCAATGTATTGTACAAGGACCGGGATAGCCTGGTCGGTAGGGCGCTGGGCCCATTTCCAAGAGGTAGTGGGTTCGATCCTCGCCGGCCGAAGACTCCCCGTGTAGTAAATGGTGACAGATGCACGTTAAGTCTGTCGAGTCTCAAAGTCCTCCATGTTCCAACAACGAATCAATACTTCTGGGGGTACTGATCCAGGAGTTTCCTTGTCTTCTGGATTGGTTCAAAATTACAAGGCTACGGTGTTGAACGTAAGTAGTCGTAAACCCATGAAATTGGGTCGGCTGTTCAACGACGGTTATAAAATAAAATGTATTGTACAAGGTATACGATTTTACTGACAGTATATCTGAAATGTGACACCACCCATGTAATAATTTAACTTAACTATAGTTTTTTTTTCAGTAATTAGGACGCTCTCCTCCCCGACCCCCACGATTAATATTCATTAATCCTTGTTTTTTCTATAGTTTATAAATTTTATTAAAAAAGAACATAAAGTAAATATGCATAATTATTATTATTTCATGTTAGCACATTTTGCTAAGATGTTAATCTTTACGAAATGTAGACTTGTACACTTCAAATCTGTTGGATCACAAACTCCTCCATGCTCAAATAACAAATTATACCTCTGAGTGCTGCATTGAACATTGATCGTCCTCCTGTTTAGGTGAGAATTAAAATTTGCTGATGAATGAATGGTAGATGAATAGGTCCGCCCTATAAACAGGTTTGACTTTTGGGTGTGGCAAAATACGAATTTTTAGCCGTACATGACACTGTTGGAAAACAAAAACAATCGCACCTCTTGCTTTAATGGCAATACAGCAGCAACTACAATGAAATGAAGAATTATCTGGATTTAAATAATAATCAAATTTATCAGAAAAAAAAACTTAAGAAAACAGAATGTCATAAAAAGTTAAAGAGAAGTATTTTTATATGATTATATTAACATTATTACAACTATACCGCTATTACCATTATCACTATTATAACATGATATCAATTCAAACAGAAAACAATTTTATCTTTCTCGAGCTCCTAAATTACTTTTTTTTTACACTTTTCATTTTACACAAAAAAAATTAATATAAATGTTAAGATGAAATATTAGGTAATATCTAATCTCAATCTATTTTTCTCCGCTATATCCGACTTCATTTCGGTAGATTCAAATAAAATTTTCCAGGAAAAAATTTATTCTAGAAAAAAATTTGGAAATTAATCAAAGTTGAAATAATTTTCAATTCAACGTCATTATATTATATAGAAAAAGGGTTTTTCTTAGATGAACTTTGACTTGTGTTTGTGTTTCCTTGAACAACACATTGGTTCTTAGAATATTGTTATAACGAATTTAACAGTTAATATATAATTCACGCACTGATTCTTAAAAGTTGATTTTATTATTCCATTGTATTTTCTGTACATTTTTCTACGCACCTTCAAAATTCCAAGATTCTAAGTCATAAATTTTTCTGCCTCAAAAGAAAATGCAACTTGAACACCATTAAAACAGTGGTGCTGACATTTACTTTTAAATAGAGAAATTTACATTTTTTGTAGCTTTTATGATACAAAGAGAAACTAATATTTATTTTAAAACATAAAGTTCTAACTATCTACTAATTCTTTTCTAATGTCACACCTTGTTACTATAAAACAGCTTTATTAATCTTATGTCCCCAACTTTTCAGGAAAAAGCTTTTCTTGAACAACTGAGCCTGTCTTTTTTTTTCAAGAAACTGAAACAATGGAAATTTCAAATGAAATATATTCAGAAGACGATTTTTTTTCTCACAAAATGACATTTCGATACTATTCTAAATATACTTTTTTCTTTCTTACTTACTTATTGATTTTCCTTTTGTTCCCAAATAGAAGATTTTCTTTTCAGCTGGCTAAAAAAATAATTTTTAAAAGCTAAGTGATATGTCTTCCCCTGATAGAAAAAACAGTTTAAAAAATAAACATTAACGTTATATTTCTTTGTTCAATACTTCCTCGCACATAAAGAGAAAAAAAAAACTTAGAATGAGAATTGTTTTTTTAAGAATTTCAATTTATTTGTTCGTTGGCGAGATCATTTAATTTAATTTATACGTATATATATATATATATATATA
>NC_092209.1:59990972-60012967 GCF_043381705.1 Parasteatoda tepidariorum
CGTCAAGCACTCAGGTATCATAATTTTGAGCTAGTTGCGCTTCTAAGTCATTTTGATTTATGTTGCTAAGTTAACTTTCAAAAAATTCTATGGCTGGCAACGGCATTTTTATTTTATAAGTTGTTTATATTATTTCTTTTAGAATTCTTTATTTATAAGCGCAGAGCTATAAGCGATAAGCAGAAAGCTCGCCGCACTTAACTATACTCAATACTCAATTTGTTATTTTTTTAGCGAAATGTTTTTTAACCTAACAGAATTCTTTGCCGACTGTTTTCACTATAAATGAAGAAAATAAAGTAAATATTTAAGTGTTGTGAAAAGAATCTTATTTAGTTGTACAAAGTACTTCAGCCAAAATTTGGGAGCCACGTAAGAGAATTACATATATTAGATCAGAAACACATCATCAAAAGGCAGAATGCTTTGGTGTTTTAAACGTAAACAAAACAAAGCAAACGTTTCCACCGGCGGAAAAGAAATACAGCTAAAATTTGGGAGCCACGTAAGAGAATTGGGTATACTATAGCCTACGTCACAGGTTGTGTTATTCCTACTAAATTTAACCCATGAACGGCATTTTCTGCGAGCCTAACTTCAAGCCACAAATAAACAAACGAAGTGTTTGATCGTTTAAATAGCTGCTCGCCAGATTTTATTGCATTATAAAGAAAAGTAATTGATATTCGATTTTTGATTAATAATTGATTTATGTGGATAGTGGCATTTATGTGGATAGTGGCATAGAATTTAGCATTGCGTCATGGTAAATGTTATTCCTACTAAGTGGAAGTAGTTGTGTTTTTTTATATTATACCCAGTTATATATAATAGATTATCATTGATTTTCATTAAATCGTTTTTTAGGAGCACGTTTTAAAAAAAATTATTATAAATGAAAAAAAGCACGTAGTATCAGACAACTTTAAAAGCAGAGTTATTTAGTGAAGTATACCGCGCGTACTACCACGTAATGTTCTTCACTAAATTTATCTGACTTAGCGAATATAAAATAATTTAATATTTAAATACTTGCCATAAACTATTTTTCAATCAAATAGAGAAATTACCACCAATTTTATCTATGAAATATTCATTACTTCTGCTTAAAAACCGAAAGTAATAATAAGTAAGTTCAGCTCATTGGTTATCTTTACGAAAAATTTTCATTTTAACGAAAAATGATGTTTTTGAAGTTATACTTCTTATGCGACTTCCAACAAGGTTGCGTCAAACGTTTAACGCTACATTTTTATTGGCCGTGAAATCACGTGGTAGGATCCAGTTTTTCCTCATTCATTTCCATATTGTTTTGGTTCTCACTAGCATAAAAATAATAAAAGTATTGTTTTTCTATAAATATTTTCTTAGCTTGTTTTGATACACATATAATTTAATAGGGTATTATTCTTTATTTTCAAATTTAGTGGATAACAATAGTAAAAAATGAGTAAAAACAATCCCACGGACAATGAGACGGATTTAAGCCTATGTCAAGGTACGTCTCTTGTGAATAACAATTGATTGTTAGGTTTTCTCTTCTGAAATTACATCATGAAGCATTCACATACATTATTAATACAAATACATTTTCCAGGGCGAGACGATGAAGCAACCACAAGCACTTCCTCTGGTTCAAGAGGTCCACGAGGGAAAAATGCACAATATTACCGTGATTACAGAGCACGGAAGCGAGCGGAGCAGGAAAAAGAGTCGTTGAATAGAACTAGTGATCCTTCTACGACTGCTGATTCTTCTGCAATTAACGTCGCAGGTTGTGAAGTTTAACTTCTTCCACGCGGAGGGACTCCACGCACTATTTTTTTTTAATATTCTTGTTGGTCTACTTCCTGCATGAAGAGATTTTAATAGATTTTTGTATAATTGCATTAAAAAGTTCTGAAAAGCAATTGTGTTTAAAACTGTTTAGTGAGATAGGAGTTGAAAACTTATATTTCAAACTTGAAATTTAAAAATACCTTGATATAACTAAAAAAGCAAAGAGTACATGATTTTCCATGCTGTAGTTAACTGCTTCATCGACATCGACAAAAATTAATGAAACAATTTTATTTTCCAACCGTCGTTGAACAATCGAAAATATTTTGGGTTTACGTCTAGTAATGTTCAACTCCGTAGCCTTGTAAATTTAAACCAATCCAGAAGACAAGGAAACTCATGAATCAGTACCCCCAGAGCTATGATTTGTTGTGGGAACATTGATGACTTTGTGATTCGACAGATTTAACGTGCGTCAGTCACCATTTACAACATGGAGAGTCTTCGTCAAGCGGGGATCGAACCCACGACCTTTTGAACATGAGCCTAGTGTCCTACCAGCTAGACTATTCTGGCCTCAATGAAACAATTTTATTTTATTTTGCAACCGTCGAAGAACAGCCGACCCAATTTCGGGGCAATGAAACAATTGATGTAAACTTTTATTTGTGCATATTGACGGCATCTTGAGGTGGATCCAAGAATAGTCCACCCCACGGCGATTTTTTTTAAATGTCGCCAAGCATGTTTTGGAAATCTCGCCAAACTAGATTTCCGGACGATATTCCAGGGAGATTATTTCCAACGTACGATCACACCACAAAAATTCTTAAACCAGATTGATTATTTGATATGTATACCTACGCGAAAGTTGGATTTCGTTAGAAAGGAGGCAAAAGGTTTTTTTTCGCAATTTTGATCTCTTGCTGTTAGAATCATCGTAATTTTTTAATTTTTACCATTATTTCATTTATTACCGTTATCATAAAGAACCCACAAAGAGGATACTATAGAAATGTAGGAAATTTTCATTGAGCTATTGAAAAGTAGCTGTTGTCTATATTTTAGAAACTCATTACGGGAAATCATTGCAAATCAATACTGCCAAATGCAGAATGAGAAAAGCAGAGCCGCAATCCCGCGTATGTGCTTTATCATTCCGTTTTTCTCTACCTAACGTTGCTTAAGAACCATTTTGCTGTGGTTTCAAATGAAGTGTGCAATATTGTTTTATTGCTACAACATACATTTGCAGGCTCTATTAAGTTTTATAAACATGTGTCAAGTAGAAGGACAGAGAGCAAACTACAAAAGAGAACAGTACAAATATACATCCAGGGTAGTAGCAGAATTCAAATCAGCTACCTCCGCGCTTTGCACACAGTTTTGTAGGTGACACCACTTGGCCAGAGAGAGCAATATTATTGAATTGTAGTATAACAGAGGATCAAAATTATGATGACCTGTCTCCGGATCATCTTCAGGGATCACCAGATAAGATTCAGATCTTCACCTATAGCCTATAGGGTAGCTCTAGGGTGACGTAAATAAAGCACATAATTACCTAACTTGCTATTGTAGAATAGTACAATGAGATATTTGTGCACTTTAATAGATCTGTATTTCCACTGACGAATCTTATGTTTGAGACTAGGTAAACAGCAGAAGGTTGCAGAGAAAAGTCAGAAGTTGTTCGTAGCTTCAAAGAATTCGTAGTTGGAGATTCGTCTGAGGATTGAGTGAATGCAAAATTATATTTGCGTGACTAAATTGCATGCGATAAGTTGTTTGAGATATAAGATAAATTATATTTATGAGATGAGATACTTTTTATATGAGTTAAATTAATGCTTAGCAGCCGAAAAGTTTATTAACTTAATGGAACACATACAAATGCATGTTTGTGTTCATTTACGAAAGTACGGGTTGCAAGCTTTTGTTAAGTAGAAGAAGATATAGCACAATTCAGAAAAAGTCTGTGTGAAAATACATCTAAGGTTTCGGCAGGATTCGAACCCGCTATCTTAACGTGACCGAGCTTCTGGTGGGCGATAAGGTTCGGGCAGGGTGACCCTCAACCACAAAGTGACCAGTCTATCAGGGAGAGCTAAACACCGGGAGCAATGTTACCGAAAACAACAGGGTCCATAAGGAGCAACACAGCGGTAGGTTCATCAGTCAAACAAAATTGACAGAGGTCAGTGAACTGGTGGGTGACCACTTTGATCAGCTTCCGCAGGGACCGTGGTTGTGTGGTATTGATTTTCATTAAACTGTTCTACCGTAAAGTACTGAACTTCAGACGCAGGCCATCGGTCTACCAAAGAGGGGTAGCCATCACTTCTGCAGAGAATAAAAATTGTGATGGTATGTCATCGGACCATCCTCAGGAAGTTTCCCAAACTATTGACAATAGCCCATTGAGCAGCTCTAGTGTGACTTAAATAAAGTACTACTAGTACAACAACGCATTTGCATTTTTTATACGGAAGAGCGAGTTGTAAGCGAGTTCTTCTCTCCACGCTAAATTCTTCAAAACAAGCTATCTTTATTATTTTCCACTTCATGTCTATAACTATCTCTATACCTGGGGCCTCCCTGGCAAAGCGGTATCGCCGGTCCAAACGCTCTGTTAAGCGTGGAGGTAGCGGGTTCGAATCCCGCCGTAACCCTGGATGTATTCTTTGTGATGTCTTTCTCTGAATTGTTCTATCTGAATTTTCTACTTGACAATGACGTAGAAGCCTATATTGAGCACACAAGTCAGAAAATGTATGTAATTTCAATAAATCAATAAATCAAATCTCTATACCTCAACTCGGTGTAACTGTAAATAATAATCTAAATCAGTTTTAATTTTCTACTGCTCTGAGTTCAGAAGATTTTAAAAAGGAATTCTATTTTATTCAAAGGTTTTAAATGCCATACTTGTTTTTGACAACTTGAATAATTAAGTAATGTTTTAGCTTTTACTTGTTTTCTTACTTAGTTTTTAAATATTTCACAACATGCTTGATATACTTTTCGCAGCTGATTGCGTAACTTATGTTATGGGTTATGAACACGTCGAATGGATGCCTTTACCTATGTATCAAATAAATCATCCAGAGTCACCTTTTGGTTTAATGCAAGAAGTTGTGGAAAGAGTACGACGAATAGTCAGAGTGAACAGCGTTATTGAGTTTTACCGACATTTTGAAACATACAGTGGTATGAACAAGTACATATTTCATCTTCTGTGCATGAAGCATCGGAATTTACTGATGAGCAACTTTTCGGAGATGAATTTGTTGTTTTATTGCGTAGAACTCTCCACGTTTGCTGGGTTAGCATACGTTCGAAATGTAGAATTAGCTCCATATTTTGCTATCTATAACATTTGTCGGGAAATGTCTTATTTTCGAAATCAATGGATGTTTAGCGATATTACATTTAGGACTTGGCAAAACTATTCTCAAAACCTTGATTACTTTATCCCACGCTGAAGACAACCCTCCAAAGTAGGAAAAGAAACGTTAATATTGAGACATAGCTTTCTAAAACATGTATTTGATTCTAAAACGTTACCTCAACGTAATGACGTATATTCTAAATATAACAAGAGTATTATGATTATTTTCAGCAAGAGCTTTCTACAACTGCATGCAAATGACATAATGATAGTTAACTTACCGTTTACTTCATTGAATAGTATTTAAGTACTATGTATCAGGCACAATGAAGTACAGTGAGAATTCTTTCATCACTGATTATTTACAGGAAAAGCTTTCTGCAGTTGAATGTAAATTTCATGTTATGAATTAACTTTACATTGACTTCATTTTGACTACAGTATTTGATAATGAAATACTATATATCTGATGTAAGCCAGTGTAGTGAGACTTTTTCAAGAATATAAGAAATTCATTGAATATTTATAGAAAAAGCTTTCTACAACTGAATGTATATGACAGGATATGAGTTAATTTTGTATTGACTTCACTTTGTCTATAGTACTTTATTATGAAATACTATGTATCTGATACATTCAAGTTCAGTGAGAATTTTTCAAAAATATTCTAATTATTTACAACAAAGCTTTATCTACAACTGAATGTAAATATTATGAGTTAGCTTTGCATTAACTTCATTTTGACTAGTATTCGAATTTAAAATGCAATACACCTGACGCAATGAAGTTCATTGTGAAATTGACAAGAAAATTCTAATCATTTACAACAAGAGCTTTTTGCAATTGAATGTAAAGGTCATCATGAGTTGACTTTACATTGACTCCGCACATTTACATCGTCATTGATAATCATTCACTTTCACTTTTTATACGCTTGGGATATTGTGTACAGTTTTCTAAGATGGTAAAATAATAGTTTTAGTAAGTTTTTAAAAAAAATTTTTTTAATGTTAGTGACGTTATCAAACATTCACTTCATTTTCTATTGATCAAATATTTATATTAATAATTTATAAGGACCACTCAGATATGAATTTGATGTTCTTTCGTAAACAGCTTCCTACTATGCCCATCATTAAAAACCTCAAATCATTGAGAAAGAAGCATTTTCATCATTGACGATTTTGGAATTAATTGTAAATGATTTTGGCACGCTAATTTGTAATAATAGCAATGACTATCGCCAATAATTTTCGTGTCTAATTTTCCAATATCTTATATAACTAATAATAAAATGTTTAAATAATTGCTTTTAAAAAATTTGCCAACTGATAATAATGCAAAGAAAGATTTTTTAGTCTGTTTTGTATTACATTTTTAATTATTGTTCAATGAATATTTTCAACTCTTTGTTATTGTAAGAGTGACTTAGTGATGACTTTTAGGCTTATTAACATAAGTACGTGTCATTTTAATCGATGCATTTTATTTTGGTTTTATTAAATACAATTCATTTTCATTTGGCTTGCATCGTTATTTTTTTATTAGTTCAGTGAAATAACTGACCCTGAAATTTTTTATTTCAGCACCTCTTGTACAATAGAAACATAATTTAAAGCTGACAGTAAAAAAGTTCTACCAACAAAAAATAATAAAAAAAACTATAAAAGTATCCTCTCCTTAGTGGTAAAAAGTTCTTCGATAAAAAGGCTTCAATGCGATAAAAGAGAGCTTTAAAATCACTATTTAGACAAATGAATCTTTGTTTAATTTCTTTTTCTCTTTATGTTTGTTCATATAACAAAAAATTCAAAACGATGAAGCCTATAGTTTGAAGACAAATTAGTTTTCTGTACAAAAAATACAATATTTGAATTGTACTTGTTTACGAATATGACAATAGTACATAAGCAAAAAGTATAGTTTCCAATTTATTTTTCACGCCAAATTCAATAAAACTAATTATGAGTCAATAAAATTGGTAAATCAGAAGTCAAAAGTTTTTCATATATATAATGTAGTTATTATATATGAAAATTATTTTTTGCTTGTATTTATTTACACTTTTGACATTGCTACCAATCCAAACTGAAGTATTGCTTTTTTTCTTATTTTGAAGTTGCATCGAAAGAAAGTTTAAAAAAAATTGTTTCTAGTCGATAGGATAATTTGTTTAGAAAGTAAGCGTTAATAAATACAAGTCAAATACATAAAAATCCTTAAGCCATTTGTATTTTTAGCTCTATTGATTCTTGTTTATTTAATTTAGCTCATAATCAATACATTGAAAAGAATACTTCGTTTATATTGATATCAATTTTATATGTGTAAACAGGTACTATTCAAATTTTACTTCTTGAGCATGAAATTATTATATCAGCTTAAGTATTAATCCTATTCTGTCGAACTTTGTCTAATTGCATTTTGCACATTGAAATATATCGGAGTCGATATCTTATTTGTCTAGTTAGCTGTATTTGAGTTTATCTTCCATTTCCTGTCCCCCAAACAAAAGTCGTAATGTCGCGCAACTTCATACCACTTACTAAGATGATGATACAGACAGTTTCAGAACTTTTAATCTCTCAGTTTTGAAAATTTTTGAGTAGTAATCCTAGACAGTAATCGACACTGTACTATTTGTTCTATACTAACAATGTGATATCAACGGTAGATAATCTTCCGTTTTAGTCTCCAAATTACAGATGAAATGACAATTTTCAAAAGTGATTGGGACCAAGGTCGATCTGGTAAACTAAAAACCAGATAACTGGACAACTTTAAGAAATTGCATGGCGTTACAGTGTTTTTTTTTAGGCAGCTAACCTTCACACTCTTTCTTGGGTCTCCAACTGTACTTGTGGCAATAGCATCCTTAAAGATTTTTTTTAAATTTTATTTTCTTTGAATTTCGAATGAAATTTTAATAAAATGTCGAATAGAACTTATTAAAAATACACAAAAAGAATATGTTACGGAAAAGAGAGAAAATTTATTTTTTGATCCTCTTTATGGGATCTGAAAACAAAGATAGATTTTCTTTAAAAAGATTTCTAAGAACCAGGGGAAAAACTTCAGGTTTCAGAATTCGGAAAATATGATAATTCTGTTAATCCATGCTCAGATAAAACGGCGTGAAATGACTCTTACTTTAAGATAAAATGGAAAGGTTTTTACTTTTATAAATTTAAAAAAACAATTCCCAGTGTTTATTTCATTCAGATTTGAATAAAAATATAAGCCAGTGTTTAAGTTTTAAAAAAATGTGAGCCTCATAATGCCTTAAGCAGTCACTCGAAATATGAATTTTAAGAAACATATTCCGTTTTTATGGAATAATGAACATGGGATTTTTAAGATGAATTCGCATGTTTATTAAATATTTCTGAGAAAATTTTTAATGATAAATCTCGAAAAGAGAAATTTTTCAAATTTAAGAGAAATTTACAGATTTTTAAAATTTACAAATCACGGTTTAATTGTCTATGACTTTTTTTTAATATTCCTATCATTAAAATTCTCAACTAGTACAACTTTTGATAGCTCATGCATTCTAGAATGTGGCAGTTCTGTTTTTTGATGTTACTTAACTATCTCACAAATGAGTAGCACGCAAGCTCTTTAATGTGAAGAACGTGTTCAAAAATGCTTAAAAATGTGAGAGCTTTAAAGTCAATTACTTAATAAAAAGTTATGTCCTGTCTGTGCAAGGGGTAAAAATTCCGTCGATTATCAAGGCCTGTCCTAATTTCTAAATGCTAAAGACCGTCTATCTCATCAGGTTGTATCTCCTCCGTATCGCGCTTTTGAAATACACTCTATGATTTCATTGGTGATTTCAGAGTTAAAAAAGTCCATCCATGATTAGTAGGGAGAGAATGATGTAGTCGTTTTACAAAGTTGAATACCCTTTACAAATCGTGGCCGAATCAGCTAAAACTTTTTTTATTCTTTTACACATACTAAACGATTGCATGCTAGAAGATTGCATACTAGATTGCATACTAGATATTTTTGCATACTAGAAGATGGCAGTTTTCTGATATCACCTTAAGAATCATCGCACTAACAAGTGAATTCTTCACAAGCTCATAAATATGGCGAACATGTCCAAATATACCTTAAGAATCCGAATGTTTAAAAATCAATTGTTTTATAAAAAAAACTCAATTATTTTAAGTCCAGTCTGTATAATAGGTGGATTCTTCATCGATTACCAATTCTTGGCCTAATGTCTAAGCGCTAAAGGCTGAGTGCTTGATCGGATCGCAATTTCTTTCGGTGGTGTCTTCGAAATTCACTTTACGGAAATTTCAGAACAGGAAAAGTTCACACATTATCAGTTTGGGGCATATGGTCTGATGACTAGGTGATTACTCCCATAATTTTCTCTCCCAAATCATGGTATCATTTCCGGATCAAAACGTTGGATGGGTCCCACACTTACACAAATAATCCATTTGTATGGAACTAGGGGAATGATGATAATCAGACAAAGGACTTTTTAAACTATAATTATGGCGAATGTTGCTGAAGCATTTCGAACTATGCCGTAGCCCAGAATTAGGGCCTAAATGAACCCCTGAATCACAGGTGGGATTTCATAGGTTTGAGTACCGAAGTATGTGATGAACCGTACTTCGAAGAAGCAAATACTGTACACGTGTTTTCATTTTATAAAAATCGCTGATGCTATCATGAATGTTGAGTTGATTTATGTGAATTATAATTTTTACTATATGCAGATGGGTGGATAGGTATTTTATTTACGTCGTACTAGAACTGCACAATGGGCAATTGCTGACGGTCTGGAAACTATCCCTAAGAGTGGTCCGATGGCATGATATCACAATTTTGTGAGGCCACTTCCTCAATTTGGACATAGATCTGAAGAGGAAGGGAATTTTCACTAGATCCCTGTCCCCGTATGGTACTGCGCAGGTTTTTAATTCCACAGATTTTACGAGCACGTACATTGCATTTACTCGGTGGGTCTTGGTGGAGTTTAGGATACTATATGATGAGTTTCAGTTCCACTATTGCGGATTTCACGCGTTTCACACTTACGAACGTTCAAAATCAACGAGTTCTCTGACACTATTTATTCTCACACATGTACAGGTTTGTGTGCACAAAATACGACCAATCAGCCATTGTCAAGTTAAAGAAATGATAACTCAAGCTAGAGATGAGGATCATAACGATACATCCAAAGTTATAACGAGATTCGAACCTGCTATCTCAAAGCTACTCAGTGTTTTGTGGAATGATTGATCCAAAACGGCCAGGAAGACAACACATTTTCTAGTATTTATTGTTGTGGTTTAGAAAACCTTAGTTTAAAAAAATACCGAGTATGTTTTACTCCAATTTAGTGATTTTTCGTTGCTTTTAAAATTTATGTTCCTGAATGAGTTTGCTCACAAGCATGCGCAAGCTGGCCAGCGTCCTCAGAAAACTAAACTGTTGGCAAAGAGAACAATAGATCATTCGAATTCTTTATTGGAGTATCTCTGCTAAAGATTTCTGTTCTCACAATAATACGTTGGAAAGGTAACTCAGTAAATTTCCAAAAATCCGCTTAGAGATTTACAACCAGTTTTCTTCTAGTTTTCCAAGGAAGATGGTCAACTTATGCATGCGTCTTCTCTATCACTGTCGAATCCCACTTTCCCTTCTAATACAATGTCTTATTGGATTAAAACCAGAATTCTTTAACATATGAAATGACAATTAATTTCTCTACACACAAATATATAGACGTAGTATCAGCACAAAAAATGGTTTATGAATAATAGTTCTAAAGAGTGGAGCTATCGGGTTCGAATACCTCTACAACCTTAAATGTGCTCATGTACTGGCTGTCTCTGATTTGAGAACTTTTTTCCTCCATCTCACCAGGACTCGAAGTCATTTTTTGATACATAGAGCTTGTATTGATCACGCAAGCGTAAAAAGATCTGTGGAAAATATACAGTTTTTTTACTTAGGGGCTTCCATAGCAGAGCGTTATTGCCCTCCTAGTGCTTTGTAGCGTATAAGTAGCAGGTTCAAATCCCATTGTAACTCTGGATGTATCTTTGTGCTGCCTTTCTTTGATTTTTGCTATATGCTATTTGACAAGTCCCGCAGTGGACTGATCATTAAGACACGGTTCCCAGCAGAACACCGAAGTCAAGCATCACTGGTTGTGGTCAGTGTGTGGGTGGGTGACCATTTGGATCAGTCTGCGTAGGGACCGAGGGTGTGCGCTATTGGTCCTCGTTAAACTGTTCGACCGTAAAGTACTCGACTTCGCGTGTAGGTCGTCTGAATACCGAAGCGGGGGTGCCATCCCCTCTGCAGAGGATCGAAATTGTGATGGCATGTCTTCGGATCATCCTCAGGGACGTTTCCCAGACCATCGCCAATAACCCATTGTGCAGCTCTAGTGCGACGTAAATGAACTACAACAACAACAACAGCTATTTAACAAAGGCTTATTATATGTACGTATGTAACTGAGCAATGGAGCCTGCATGTGTATGGGTTCCAATAAAAAATTTATAAATAAAAAATTTTATTTGCTTTATCGTTACCCATTACGTTTATAGTAGAGAATAGTCGATATTGCTGTGGGCTCAGACAAAAATGTGTTTAGAAGCTTCAGTCAAATTTAAGAACATACGAACATAAAGTACAGCACGAAGATACTACAGGGCTTGAATGTTCATGCTCTTGAGAGTTCAGCGGAACGTGCGGTAACTTTTGACAATAGAAGCCCCTCAATAATCAGTCTATAGGCGGTACTACTTGATGCTGTCTCTCCTATTGTGCTATCTGTCCTCTTCTACTTGACGAAGGTTTATAAGCCTATTTTGAGCACACAAGCCTGAAAATTTATGTAATTGCAATAATCAATAACCAATACTCAGTCTATAAGCGAAGAATTAACTCAACAGAAACAAACAGGGGTTCCCTTACTGAACTAATACGGCACAGTTCATTTTCATTAAATTTTGTTAAAAAGCCCGTCTGTAGTAAAAGTGGTGGTTCTGTTCAGTTTCTTAAAATATGACTCAAAATTGGTTTGATATGCTTTTTGCAACTGATTGTGTTTATCACGTTATGCATTGTCATTCTTTAGATTGGATGCCTCATCATGAATATATAGTTAATCATCCACTGTCACCTTTAACGGGAATCAAAACCACTCTGGAGAAAGCAGAAAAAAGTGCTCGTCACAAAACGATGATACAATTTTATAAGCACTTTGAAAATCTGGAGAAAAATAGATATACATTTCGCCTTCTAACCAAGAAACATCAACATTTGTTTACCAATTCTACATATTCCGATATGAGTCTGTTGTTTTATTGTGTAGAGATATCGATTTTTGCCATGCTAGCTTACATCAGAAACGTAAAACTTGCGCCGTATATTGCTATAAGAAATATTTGTCAAGTAATCGAACACCATCGAGAAAATGGAACGTTTAATGATTTTACATACCTCACTTGGAGAAACCTTTCAAGAAACCCAGAATTCCATTTTCCTCACCAAAACTAAGTTTTTTTAATGCTACTCATTTGTTATGATTATATGCTGTTAACAAAATCTACTCTGATTGAATAATTTTCAACCTTATAGATGATACTCAGCTACTTTATGTGACTAAAAGGATTTTAGACTTTACTTGTAGCTTTAGTTTGTTTTAATTTCACTTGATGATAGATGATACTCAGTGACGTTTTGTGACTAAAATGATTTTAGACTTTATTAGAAGCTTCAGTTTTAATTTTTCTTGATGATAGATGATACTCAGTGACTTTATGTGAGTAAAATGACTTTAGACTTTACTTGAAGCATTAGTTTCAATTTCACTCGATGTTCTTTAATTTAGATAGACAATTTGTTTACAATTTAGTACAGCTGTTTTTACAAAATATAATTTTGATACTTTTTCAGAATATTTGTAATTTGCTGAGGTCATTTAATGATGAGCATATTCTGATAAAGTAAATTATCATGATTGAAAATTGCTATTACACTTTTCACGAACTTATATACTGCATTAGACAAGACATGTTGATTGAAATAGTTTCAAACTTCACTTACTGCTTGAAATTTTATTGCAACTCATTTTAATCATTTTGTGAACTTTTAAATGTGTGGTCATAAGCAGTTAATAGAATCTGCCATGACTTATTAATATTATTTTAAATTTCTCAATGTCGATGATATTCTTAAGCTGATTGAAATAAGTCTAGATTTTACCGGTTTGTATTTAATTTTCCTCTTAACTTCACTTTGTGTTCTATAGCTCATTAAAATTTAGAAAGTAACTGTCTTTCGAAAATATTTCTCCGGTGCTTTGTTAGAATATAGTATTAAATCCTTTGTTACAATATAGTAATGAATGCTTAAATTGAATTGTTTTGACAATTATTCTGTACTAAAGAATAACATGTTTCTTTGTTTTGTTTTTCAAATAAATATATGCATGTTTGGTAATAAATTTTACTTTAGAAGAAAATTTTAAATTTTTTAAAATTTATTTTTGTCACATAAGAAAGTTATATTATTACAGAAAGCCTGCACGTAGATAGAGTAACAGGAATTTCTTTTTCATTCATTTGCAATTGTATGTATAAATAGCTTTTAAGGTAGGAAAATAATTATGAGAAAGTATTTTAACAACTTATAAAGTAGAATTATAAACTAGTTTTTATCACTAGTGTCTTCTTACACTTTTCATCTAGAGTTCTAATAATGCTTTCAGCAAATAAAATGTTTTCATAGCTTTTATTCTGGCTGAAGATGGACAAAGTTCAATGAAAAAGTAATAAATAACTGGTACTATATTGTAATAGTAACTTATGCCTCTTTTATTTAAGTTTTTCCATCTTCTACCAAAGCCATTTACAAAAAGGATAATGACATAAAATGAAGATATTAAGAGAAAAAATACAGTTTTATTGAAATGAATAAATTTTGTTTTATGCTTTGATATTTAAAGAATTAGTCCAGTTCTGCATTATTTGGTTTCATAAAAGCATCCAAAAATTTGGAATTTATCATCGATTTTTATGAATTATATTCTGGTGGGAAAAAATTGATAAACTGGAATTTTTTTTCGTAAAGATTAACTGTTTAAGTATTTTAATTATTTTTTAAGTGAAGTAATTCTTTTCAGCATGATAGTACATATGGTTAAAAATTAAAGCCTTGCTTTGAGTTTATAAAATAACCAAACAGGTTTTTTTTTCTTTCTTGATTAAAGAGCTCTGAATCCAACTATTTTTTAAAAAAAAAATTAAATACCCTCGCTTGAAATTTGAAAATTAACTTTTTAGAAACTCTGTGGTTTTTATTTAATAGTTTTATAAGTTTCATTTTTTATAAATATCCCTTTTTACAGCTATAGAGGAATAAACTTAATTTGAATTGTTAATCAGTGTATCATTTACGCAGCAAATTGTTGCAAATTTACATTAATAGAAAATTGCGAATGTGTGCATATAAAAAATATTTCTAATAAGTATCTTTTCTTAGTTCATATAGTAGAACCTAATGAGATTTTGTCAGACAAAATCATGATAGTTAAGTCCAAATACTGAAAAAGACATTTTGTTTTCTTCAAAGTAACCGTTGTTCGTTGATGGTATTATATCTAGACAAGGGCTTTACCCGAAATTTCTTCTAGAAACAAAATCAAAAACTTTGATTTGCTCAGTCAACAACAAGAAAATGAAGTCATATAAATTAACTAGTTCAGTTGAAATGCAAAAAAAAAAAAAAAAAATCCTTTTAAAAACATGTTTTTCTTTCTAAAACGTAACCATAACTTAAATAATTTATTTAGTCATATGTCATTGTTATCCATTTTCAAAATAATACGAAGTACATAATTATCATTTATACCAGGAAATCCAGAAATTAAAGACCATTTGAAAAAAAATGGATATAAGAATGTAAGGTTTAATTCGTTCTACTCATGAAACCATACATTTATTCTCCCCAAATTTTCCAATTAGCTGTGAAGTAAGCCAACAGATGGCGTTGAATACTGATAAAAAACTACGTAACCTTCAAAATAACCACCATTTTCCGCATAGAAATCATACAGTTGGAAGATAAAATTTACTGAAAAATATTTCAGTTACATCGGTCTGATATAGAGTAAAAGCATTGTTTTTCAGTGTTTATAGTTGTTGCTCCATATATTGATGAATTTAGTTATTAATTTAAAAGCACGTATAATAATCTTAATTTCCGAAGCTGAACATAGTAAACAGTGCACTTCTTAGTTCTTATGTTTTCGGTCTTAAGTTTTACGTCTACGTTTAAATCTTTGGTCGTTTTGGGGGAATCCTCTTGGTAATTTTTTTAAACTTAAGTTATTAAAAGAATTTTTCCATGCTTCAAGTTAAATTATATTTTAAAAAAATTCTTTTTTCGAAAATTTTCCAACGATATTCTTTATAGATCTAGATATATAATAGATTATTAGTTTCAAGCAAGCACGATGTAATTGGTTATTTTGTCTACCTAAAGTAAACCTTTCAAAACGTATCTCAATCTTGTTTGATGAGATTTTATTACTTTTCCAAAACTTCAAAGGAACTTTAAATTGAAAAACTTTATGTACACTGAGTTGCCAAATTCATTTTACAAAAATGCTTTCATTCAATGTAATGTCTTATTAATATAGTCAATATGTCGATTCCTTACAAGATATTTCAATCAGATTTATGCAACCCTACTACTTCTAGGAGATGAGGAATTGTATTCTCTAAAAATGATTCACAAAGCTGAGTAATTAGTTCTATAATAGTTTATCCAGAAAATGATATACTTGTTTGCTTTTGATATATTTCCCTCAATATGCCTTAAGGGCATTGATAGAATGAATTCATTATACAATCAAAAGAATATCTACCAGCGATTAAATTCAATATTTCCAAACAATCTTTTAATTGAAATCATGATTGAATAGAATTATGGATAAATTTAAATCGTTCTTTAAGTATGCAAACATTAAGAAAGCGAAAAATTTCAAAATAAAGAATATTTTCTAATTTATGGCTTAAGCTTACCTACAGGGAATTGGATTAAAACGAAACTTTTAATAATAAGCATTATTTTATTATGTTTATAAGTATTTTAATTAGTTTTTTACGAAATAAAAATGCGGTTTGAATTATCGTGTGAAATGTTTTTTTAATACCTTTCAATCGGTTTTATATTTCTTTTTAATAAATTAAGAATCTCTTTTATATCGGTGGTAAATATCGTATCCATCATTCGTGCTTTTACGCGTAAGTTAAGTCTGTTTAGATTTCATTAAAATGAGGATGAAAGATGAAGAAAGAATCTAAAATAGAATTTATTAGAGCAAATTAATAAGATAATCTCTTTTCGAAAAGAATCAAAACTGATCATCGCATTGCGACTTCAGAACACAAACTGTAGAAAAATTTAAGTCAATGAATATTAATGTGTTTTCAAGATTTAATGGATTTGCAAGAGTTTTATAAACCATACGCAAATTTCGAAAATAAACTTAAGTGAATTTGAGGCAATAAATGTTAGTACACTTTCAAACTGTAGTGGATTATCTATTAGGAACATAATATACTATTACTCATTTAGTGGATTAAAAAACGAATTTTAATTGGTGTGAGTTAGTTATTCTTCGTATAGTTTCAAATTATAATGGATTGTATTCAAGAAATTTAATTATAAGATTCTCGGCTTTTGAAAATGAACTTTAGTGGATTTAAATAATAAATTTTAACATAATTTAAACCTGCAGTTGGTTTCATAAAAAAAATTAATGTGCGGAGAACAATAAAAACAAATAGCCTTAAAAGTTCAAACTAATTTGTATGAACTGTATTTCTATATCAAACACAAAAAAACATACTTTAACTCACAAAATTTACTTTTTTTTTCGATGGACTCAGGTTCTTAACCCTGAGGAGTAAATTAATCTGGAAAATCTGACGAAAATAGTTTAAGTCAAACGTTTGGCCCCTAAATTTGAATTTGCATTTAACGTATTGAACTACTTAAAAAAGAACCACAAATATTTCCTGTTCCCCCTCAAGTGTAGGATTTATTCATTCAAAACAACGTAGATTAAAAAAGTGCAAAATTTTTCTTACCTTTCAGTTCATATTTTTATCTCATTATTAAAGGTAAAAAAATAACAATTTAAGTAATTTTTCACATTAAATTATCTTCTGATAAACGAGAATTATAATTTTGTGCAAAAATTTTTTATATGTTTCATTAGCTCCTAAGACATGGAAGAATATGCAAAAAGCAAAATTAACATTAAAAAATCTACATTTTCCCCCATTTCCTTGACCAAACTATTGGGACTGTATTTCTCAGATAACGACATTCTCCTACTTATCCCAATCTGTCGAAAACAAAGCTTGAAGAGAGAAAGATTTTGTCTCATATTTCGTAACTTAAAATATCGTCTGCACTAATTAAATAGACTCAGATCATTGAGATTGAAAATTGATGAATCATTGATGAATCAGATCATGAAAATGTAACCATTCGATCAAAAGTTATTTAAGCTGTTCTTATTATTCGCTCACTGTTCTTGAAATTTTTAATTTAAATCAATAGAGAAGACTAAAATTACAAGTATTGTAGCGGACTAAACCTGTATTTATGTCACATTAATAGTAAAGCACTAAGCATCTCATTCTCACAAAATTCAAAAATAACTTTGTCAAAAAGAGCTGCAAATTGATTAACAGAGTGTTCCATAACCACCTCTTTTTATCTATGTCCTTATAACCTGTTAGAATTGGAATCAAAAAGGTGTACACGTAAGGGTTCATCATTTCTTTGTTAAGTGAGTAAGAAAAATACTATCGAAAATCAGCTGATCACTGGTTTAAAGGACTGGATGAAAAATTTCAAAACCACATTTTCCACTAGAAATCAATCATTTTTTTTCTATAAGCTAATCAATTTCACTTTTCTCAGCAGTGAGTCATCACATTTCGATAGGTCCTTTCTTTTTTTCTATATTAACTTTGTCCCCTAATATGTACCATTTTTGGTGTATCTAATAGTCACGCTTTTCAACTCTTCTCTGTCTTCATCGTCTAAAGCAGGCTTTGATTGTTTTAGTTCTCTTTCTCTACTGCAGTGATTCTTTAAAATAAGAAAACTTTTTGTTCACTTTTCTCGCTCGATAATTATTTGAGACCCTAACTTGTATTTTAATTTATTTTTGACAAAGATACTGAAAATGCTTATTAAGTGTGGTAAATACGGAGTACCTTACGTAAATCCCACAATCATTACTCGTTAACTAAAGCTCTCATCTTTAAACTATTTGCTACATATTCCTTAATAAGTATTTGTATTGCTTAGTAAATTATAAATAAAAAAATTTATGAGAGTAAAGCTTCTATTTTAAATGTTTTTAATAAAGTGATAACTTAACATAATGCTGACTAAATGATTGCTTAAATAAACATAAGCAAAATCTTAAGAGAAATGCTTCGATCAGAGAATTGGGAAACATGAGCTTAAGTAAACATGATTCCTTTTAGTTCATATATTTTAAATAATTAGTTCTACTTTTGAAGAAAAAAATGTTTTAGGTCAATGAATAGGAATTATTAAGAAGATCAATGAATAAGAATTATTTAGAAGGTCAATGAATAAGAAGAAGCAATCATAGAGTAATAGTATTAATAGGGTAGACGGTGGCGAACAGAGAGTTCTGTCCTCTTGTAAATAATGGACAATAATATTCAGCAATGCAAATTCTATGTAAAATAGTAAATTTTAGTTATTCCTCTTTACTTGATTTCACTTTACATAAGCAATAAAATTATATTTTTAAATATATAAGTATTTTAGAAGATATAAAAAAGACTCATTTTCGAATAAAACTTATGTTTAATAAGAATAAAATAGGTCAACCAAGTAAATTTTGTATCACAGAATTAGTTTCAAGACAAATTCAGCATTTTATAGTATTAAAATGCATTTAACTTATAAAAATAAAATAAAAATGAAGGAAAAATTCTGTATTCCCCAAAAATATTTTTTATCATTTTTACAGTAAAACATTAAACACACAATTGCCAACATATAACATTAATAAACTCAAACAAAATATTGTCATAGAATATTCCGTATATGCTCAAAAATAACACATTATATACATGTACACATCAATATAAAGTTTCATTTTTAACTCTTACATTTATTTTTATACAGTTTATTTCAACTAACCTTGTATGAATTAAAGTTAGCAACTTTTGCACTCCACAGATTTATTTTATTCATGATAATACTGATAAAAACTTGTTTAAACGGAGTACTTTGCTAGCAGGTTATCATTAAAAATTTTGCCGGACTTGCTCTTTTTTTTAACAAAAACTATATTAATCATAAACTCTTACTAAGATAAAATGCTTAAAATACATAAAAAATTTACACATCTTATTGTACTCCTCACATATTTTAATCTTAAAATTTTTTAATGGCAGCAGGAAATTCCATATTCCATTGCAAGTCTGATTTTGCTTATTAGGAAGCATACAAAATAATTTGATTCACAAAAATTGAACACATAGAAAATGGTTTCTAAACTAATTTTAACGTTAGTAACATAAATTAAAACATTTATACAAGTACTTATTGCTTACCTTCTTTCTTATTGAAATTTTTTTCTGCTTGTCGGACGGTCCTACTTTTATTAATGAAGATTTTCCTCGATATTACTATTACCTCGAAATTTTATTACAAACTTATTTTCAAAACATACATAAACATATAGTTTTAAGCAATTTCTATCATTTAAAGATGTTCTAATTTTTTGCTCTGAATTTAGAAACATAGTGTATCGATAAAATTTTACAAAATAACACTCAAAACAAATTGAATGATTGGGTATAAAATGCATTTTTAGAAAACAAGAACTAGTATTAAAACTACTTTTGGCACCCTATTTTCCTACCAAAAACTTATTGAAATATTATTTTCAAGTTTTATTGCTGCATTAACCTACCGCTTGCTGCAACTCCATACAGAAATATAATAATAAAAGCATTTTGAAATCATAAGAAACAAAAGAGTACTTTTTGGTTAGCTGGGTGCATGCGAAAAGAAGCCAAAACATGTAGACCTCCAAGAACTTTTTTTCTATTTTAGGTATTTTTTAAATACAAAAAAATTAAATGAAATAAAGGAGAATAAATAGGAAAGACGTTTAAAAAAATAGTTGAATTTCCTTGCTTTCGACTAACTAAAAGGTATCAATAAAAGTTTTCATTTTATAATGTTTGAACTTTCACTTAAACAATTTTATCATTTATTATAATAGAAGAAGTAATGCATTTTCACGCAATAGTCATGATAGTTATATTACGGCAAGACTCATCTTATATATTAAATCATATTGCTCAATAATCTAGAAAGAAACATCTTTTTTTCCCAAATGTGAAAGATTATGAAAATTTGGAAGCTTTATTTGTGAATTAATTGCATACTAAAAATATAATAATTTGAATAAAGTCCTTGGTTTATCCCAAATGATTAGTTTCGTTCTATTCTTATATCATATAAAATTTCTTTTGCAACTTTATCCATTTCACTCCAAGATTCTTCATTAATGTCAAGATTTGAGTAAAAGTAGTCCATTGTATCTACAATAGCATTTATAGCTAGATCTGGCGCATAAGTGTTTCCTCGTAAATATGTCCGAGTAGCCATTTTGGCGACATGAATGGAATAAAACAATAAATTTCTCTCACTAAATCCATCTGAAAACAGCGTCGTAAATAAGGCATTAGAAAGATTGGTAAACCTCTGCTTATCTGTATCTCCATTGGCCATAAAGGTATCACTATCGTAGTTGGTAAAAGTTGGCACTAGGAATCTAACTACATCTGCTATATTTTTTGTGAAGCGATTGGCGTGAAGCTTAAAATGTTGCAGATGCTTTGGGTAATAACGCAGAGAATATTTCTTCATCACACATCGCACAAGTTCTGAAGCAAATATACGATGAGCTATGCTGTTTTCCATTTTGAAAAACTTTGACTTGAAACTGGCGAGAAATGAATTATTCAAGTAAAAAAAATTACCTTCCAAGATTCAATGAGAAAATTAAAGTTTATGAAATGTTATATTTCACCAAGTTCATTAGAATAAGTAAGTGTGTTGATTTCTGGGTTATTGATATTAAAATTCAAATTTCTATTGATACCATTTGGATCCTATTAAAATACTATGTTGATGCTAACCATACAAACATCCATTTCTTTTTTTTAATTTTTTTTTAATTCTTGGAGTTTAAGATAAAGAAGGTCACTATACTTACTAACGTGATCAAAACGTCAGCGCCAGTTAATAAGCAAAATGGCGTATGAAAGTTGAGCTAAGTTTCTTCCCGTAAGTTAAAATGTTACTTAGCGTGAAGTTTATATTCAGCGTCGTATTGCGCATCAAAATTCGCGATCGCAACGAACTATAGGGGGCGTTGTTGCATGAGACGCATACCTGCGATTTCTATATGAACCGTCATTCAGTTACTCTGGAGACGTCGTTAATGTAGCGTGTAGCATTGCAACGTTCCTTCTTTAATGTGGCTTATTAAATTTAAAAAAGAAAAATGCTTGATCTTCTTTCTTGTACAACCGAAAACAAAATGGTATCTCTTTTTATTAGAGAAGGAACATCCAAAACACATCGGAAAAATATTTGTACATTAACAGAAAAAAATATGTATATTCTTATAAGAGTTAAAACCTAATGCCCGAGAAATAGTATTACTAAATTTAATGATATAACATGA
>NC_092209.1:60013956-60112028 GCF_043381705.1 Parasteatoda tepidariorum
AATTTTTCTTCAAATGTTTGGCGTGTTCTGTTCCTGAAAGATTTACTAATATTCTGGAGATTTTTTTCAAGTTCTTCGGCCTTTTCCTTAGGGAAATTTTGTTTCTTATTTGCTGCTAAAAAATGGCGTCTGATTCAGTCAATGACTTTGATGGAACTAAATGAAAACGTGATAAATTAATGTCCGATATTTACAGGCTCCCGCTAGATGGCGTACTCGAGCGTTGCGATCGCGAATTGTTGAAATATAATTCTTTCTTCTCTACGTCTTCTACTTAACTTTGATTTGGTATTTTATTGTACCCGTGATATATTTCTGCTTTGTGCACCTGGCAACTTCGATGCATAACTATTTTTTTATGTTTTGCCTGGCCTCGTGCTTGCCTATAAAGTAAGAAATATATAATGAAAAATTGAAATGTTTGTGAAAGATTATAGAATGCATCAATTTGTGGCGAGGATGCTATAGACAATCTCAGCCTTTATCTATGAAAAGGTGAACCAAAATATAATCGAGTTATCTCTTATAACAGTGAATTAGAAGTATATAATTGCAGTTGCAGACACGCTATAGTAATTTCCACCAGAATACTATCTGTTATAGAATTCGATGAACGGTCACTTTTAGTTGATTTACTGATGTTTTGTGAGAAGAGGAAAGAGCTGTATTAAGATCACCAGAGTTAGAGTGCTGGTCATGGTTACTCCTATGTTGCCATTAGAAGTCATGTGACAATCTAAATGGTTTAAGAGGTTGACTAATTTTTTTTTCTAACTAATGTTGACTAATTTTATGGTAAATAATTTTTTTTTCTAATTATGAATTTAGTTTCGGAATCAGACATAGAAAGTTTCTTCTCTGAATTATACTTCTTTTTCACTGACGATGTGGATTTCGGAGTATCAAAATATAGGGGGGCGGGGTGTGGAAATGATTCAGGCAGAAAAGCAGTGGAAAGTTAACATGCATTTATTTTATATTTTCTTTCTTTTCGCATTTAGCTAGATATTTGCAATTTTTTAAGTGAATTTTATGCATGGAAATATGAAATCTGCTTAACAAAAGATAATTCCATATAAGAAACATATTTTAATAATTATTTATTAGTTTTTAATATTTATTTAATGATGGTTGGAAATTTTTTGAATTATGATGTACTCTAATTCTTGCACCATTTTCGCTTATGTAATTTTAAATGACATTCTGCAGAATTTGAACGAAATTAATCTAATTGTTCTTGAGAACTTAGAGTTTGAAAGTAAAGCTATTTTGAAATTTTATTCGTCAGTTTTAATTTTCTCGATGCTATGATGATTTCTTTTAAGCTCGTTAAAAGTGTTGCGTTAAGTTGAAATCTGCAAAATAACAACTTCACAGAACATCAATCGCTTGCATTTAACATATTAGTGTATTTTGTCTTTGCAATCTGGATTTCATTGGGCTAACCGAACGTCGTCCCGATTTTAAATTTAAGTAACGTGATGTTCGAATTTTCTATTAAGAATGTTGCAAGTCTACAATACCTAGCTGTTCCCTGTTTAAACCGCATATTAACATATCTGAGCCTCTTGATCTGTTTTTATTCCGTTAGGGTTTGTGACCCTCAGTGCCAAAACTTTTTTGCTCTTCAGACTTAGCGCAATATCTCGATACTTTAAATTCTATTTTATTCGCGTACTTTTTTAAATTAAACTTGTTGGCTCGGGGAAGAGAACATTTGCCTTTCACTGAGGCCGAAAAATATCCTCAGTGGTAGGCGGATCACGAGTTAGAGCCTCTTGCTATCAAGCATGGGGAGTTTCAGAGGTTTTCGTGGTTTCTCTCTCCGTGTAAAGCAAATGCGGGTTAGTTCAATCAAAAGTCCTTTACGAAAGCAAATTTCACTCAATACTTGATCCATGAGTTCCCTTGTCTTATGGATTGGGTTCAAAATTACAAGGCTACTGAATTGAATATTAGTAGTCGTAAAACCAGAAGACCGCAAAGGATTCACTAAAATCTTTGCGGCGTTTTTGGTTGGGAGAGAGTATTTTTAGATCTTGGTGAGGTTGATGTTCTGCGCTTCGCGTCGCCCAGCCTACATTAACCAGGATTTTCCCTGGAGTTGCTTTTGTCTCTCCTGCCCATTATTCCGACGTGTTGGCATGAATCGTTACCAAGCCTACCTTTATAAATCTTATTTTTTCTTGCTGAGAAACCACGTGCGCGCACTTTGAGTCTACAGTATTCCCCGGATGTCCCCTGACGGGGGCGAGACGGGTTAAGTTTTGATTAGAAGTCGTAAGCCTAAAATTGGGTCAGCTGATCAAGATGGATATAAAATAAATAAATAAAATAAAATGTAGCTTGGAGACTCAGAGGAGGGAGCATGCACCCCCCAATGAGGTGAGCCGAACTTGAATCCCAGCGATGGTTGGTCGTTATGTATTCCGCACTCAGCATGCACTCCTGGCGTAGTTTTCCTCTCTTTGTAACGCAAAAGCTTGTAAGGTCGATCAAAAAGTCCTCCGATGTCAAATTTCTTCCAAAACCTGATCCCAGAGTTCCCTTGTCATCTGGATTGGGTTCAAAATAATAAGGCTACGGAGATGAACATTGGTAGCCGTAAACTCAAATTTGGGTCAGCTGTTCAGCGTTACAAAGCAAAGTAAAATGAAGCTAATGATCCCAGTACTTGCCGCCACTAGATAACACGAGGTCAACCCAATATTCAAGCCTATTTTAACCCATCTCAATTATTGCGGCTTCATCTTGCTCAAAAAAATTCCTCTACCTTTGAATACTTCCAATTTTCCTCTCCTTCTCTCTTACGTATATTCTTCCATTGTTTAGATAAATGATGCTACGTAAATTCTTATAAATGAACGAAAGAACTCCGCTTCCTACTAGATAAGGCAAATCAATTATTTCTTGTTTTCATAATAAATTATTTTATCGGAATTTTTCCCCCGGTTGGCATAAAACAGTTTTTTCTACGAAAGTTGAATCTATTCACTTATATTGCACTAAAAAAAATGTGTTTGCTTGCGTTTCCCACCACCGCACATTTCACTGTGAAAAATTCCGGATAAAATTTCAAATAACAGTACAGGGCTGTATTGGCACCCTGAGTGCATCTTTGAAATACATAAATTTTGCGTTTACCTTGAAACTTTATACTCCAGTCTCAGTCTCTACAGTAATATTTATTTAATTGCAGTGATTTTACTGTAAATCTTATAAAAATTACGCTATATTATGCTTTTTGTTCCATAACATTTCACGGTAAAAGATACAAGCACTCAGTTTGGCATTAATTTTTATCGTAATTTTACCCAGAATTTCGTAAAGTGTCGGTATAACATCGATTTTCTTACGAAAGTTGAAACCATTCCCTTATATGTGTACTAAAAAGAATTACGTTTGCTTAAGCTTCTCACGTCCAAACATTTCCCTTTGGATTCTATTAAGATATATTAGAGGACATAAATAATTCGGAATAGGGGGGGGGCAGACCTCTGTTTACTGCCCCTCACCAACCTGTAATAGTTTCGCAATTGATATTTCTTCACTGTAAGATGTTCCGGATTAAACTACGGCAAAATGTACTGGCATTTATAGTGCAGTAGCCGTAAAATTCATTATACCATAATATTCATTTTTACCGTCAAATTTTATACCGCAGTTTTTACACTAATATTTATTTAATTACGGGGATTTTAAAGCAAACATTACTGTAAAAAAGTACGCTATGATATATTTTTGTTCCATAAAATTTTACGCCAAAAATCAATTTTAATTTAAAAAGTACCGGAAGACAGTGTACCAGAACTTTTTATTATAATTTTATACACTTTTGGCATAAAACACTTTTTTTGTAAGAAAGTTGAAACAACTCTCGTACATGCGAACTAAAAAGAATTGTGATTGCTTGCGCTTCTCACGTTCAAACAGTAATCATTTTTTTTAAATAACATTTAAAATTAAATGTTTACTCTTATAACAAATGTGGTGAGCTCATAACGTTTAATATTTTTGCTTGCAGAACAGGAAGATGTATTAAATAAAATCTGTGCATGAACTGATCATTAAGGTCTAAATCATTTAACGATTCTCTTTAACAGTAACTTATGTAATTTACATCAAAAAATAAAACAAATCGTAAGATGTCAATAAATTTAGATTTTGATTTCAGTAAGCTTATCTTAAAATGTAGCGTATTAAGGAAATATCATCGTTATAATAACTCATTTAGTTATATGCTCTTAATTTCGAAAAGAGTCAAAATCGAAAAGTAACAATAATAGGACATTAGGATAAGAATAATAAATATTGCAGGAAAAAACCCTTAAATTGGGGTTACAAAAATATTTTTAACGCTGCGAAAAAAAGTAGTAGCAAATATTTTTGGCATGGAGACAAACTAAATTTTTTTACAAAGTATGCAGTCTCATTTTTTCTTTTTCTCTGTTACAGTTTTTTTTATTCATATGTTTATTTTTCGCGTTCATTTATTTCTAGCATATATTTTCATGCACATTAGAAAAAATTTAATGGCTTCATTGCAAAAACCTTTGGGCAATCGCAATCGAGGTGATGGGATCAAGAAGATTCCAGTCATTGAGTCCTTTGCTGTGGTAAAACGCTGAGTTATTCAGTGGTAAAAAGTTAAAGGTAAAAGTTAAGTGGTAAGAGTCCGGTTCACAGTCGCATATGACATCACAAGTGCCTTGTCTAATAATAAACTGCCTATAATTTCATCATTTCTAGCGATGAGACGTTTTTATTTATTTGTTTACATAGTAAAGTTTGAATGGATTATGAAAACCTTGGCATATTAGCAGCTATCCGAAAGATTTTACATTAACTTACAGAAAATTTCGAAAACTGAGGTTATTGAACTTATCATAATATTGTGGTAAATTTCGAAATTAACAAAGCTAAAATAAAACTCACTTCTGTAATGTTTTATAATCATTTCTGATGCTGAAGTTTAAAATATTTCTTTCACCAAAGCTTTCTTTTAAAGATTTGGCGAAAAGAAAGCAAATTAAATGGAAAAAAATACAACACTAGAAAACTAAAAAGTAAAAAAGCTTTAGATAGCCAGAAGCTAAAATTATGATGGCAAACAAGGAAAATCACCGGTTTTTTGCTTGATATTTTAAACTTTCTGAATATCCTGATTCGTCACCGATCCGCCCACTGATGACGATGGCGTTATCGTCATCAGTGGTCACTCCCAGTCATTACCAAACAGTCAAAGCGGCCCGAATCCCCCCTTTATTAAGAAAAAAAAACAAAAACAAAAACATTTTCAGTAATATATTCCCAAAGAAATAACACATGATGTCTGAAAAGAAGTTGCTAAAATAGTGTTTTTTTCGTACTGCCTTTATTGGAATAGAGTTTCTTTAAAGACATGTGATTATATTTTTGCTTCGATGTACAATGCTTTTTAAAAAAAGAACTTCATATAATTAAAAACTTGCTGAACTCTGTGTAAGAAAAATGGAACTTTATACACTCTACATTTAATTAGTTAAACAAATTTTTATTTCAAACTTAAAAGTCTTTATTTTACAGTACTAAGATATAAAATATGAATTTGAGCGAAAATAATTAAGGTTTTTATTCCAATGATTTTCTTTTCTTTCAATCCACTGGAGTTGGTCATAGTGTTTTGGTTCAGCATACTTATCCAATCTGTTTTTCCAATATTCTATAAGTCGAAAAAATAATGCTATAAAAACTATAAAAAAATATAATGCACTGGCGAGCTTTTTATTGCCCGAAATGTGTATTAAGAATATAGGCACATTCTAATAGTTTGTCACTGTGTAAAATACATGTTTAAGAAAACGGACACAGTTCAAAATGCACGTTTAAGAAAAAGGGCGCAGTTTAAAATGCGTGTTTAGGAAAGGAGCTCTGCTGAAAATGCTTATTTCAGCAGTGCTCTGCTCAAAATGAGTGTTTAAATAAATATACACTGCTCGAAATGTGTGTTTAAGAAAATTTGTACAGTTGAAAATGCGTGTTTACGAAAAAAGTCACTAATCAAAATGCTTGTTTAAGAAAACGGACACAGCTCGAAATACGCGTTTAAGAAAATTGACACAATTTACAATGCGTGTTTAAGAAAGGAGCACCGCTGAAAATTCTTGTTTAGGAAAACGGACACGTGTTTAAGAAAAATAGACAAAATTTGAACTACGTGTTTAAGAAAAGAGACTCTGCTCAAAATGCGTGTTTAAATAAATATACACTGCTCGAAATGTGTGTTTAAGAAAATGTGTACAGTTGAAAATGCGTGTTTAAGAAAAAAGTCACTAATCCTAATGCTTGTTTAAGAAAATGGGTACAGCTCGAAATGCGCGTTTTAGAAAATGGTGACTGTAAAAAAAACTGCGCTTTTTTTCACATTCAATCCAGATTTAACAAATAAACAAAGAAATTGTACTTACTTTTTCTTCTTATTGACACATTAAGAGTTTCGGATTTCGGAGTCGGATATATCACAGATGTAACTTTTGGACATCTTTCATAAGACATCTTTTATTAGTATTCAAATCACTGAATGAAAATCTTTTATTGCATATGACTGTTATAAATCTATAGGACCCGTGACTTTGTAAAAAGAAATGTTGACTTTTAATATCCTTTCAGAAAAGAATATAAAATGTAGTAAGTGACTTGAGCAAATGAACGATGTCACAATACAAATTTATAGGATCCATTAGTTTATTCATTAAAAAATGAGCAATTTTAATGTAACCGAATCAGATACTAAGTACATTTGCCAAAACACGCATTTTGAGCTTTGTTCATTTCCTTAAACACGCATTTTGAGCAGTATTTTTTTCTTAAACACGCTTTTTGAGATGTGTCTTTTTCCTTAAATGCCCATTTTGAGCTTTTTTTTCAGAATAAAAACTGAACGAAAAGATGTTAGTAATTTAAAAATTTCTCTTAAAAGTAAAAATTTCCCCTAGTAAAAATTTTGATTTTATGAATTTTTTTCAAAAGAAAAGACGTTCCATTACATTTTAAGTCTATGTGGAACAATTATTTAAAAATAATAAAAAAATTCAGTCACTTTTCTATTTAATAATTGAAATATTATCATAAGCAATAATGGACATTTTTAATTTTTTTTCAATTCCCTGGTATTGAGGCGTCGTTTGGCCTCAAGAATTGGCTGAAACAGTTATTACTGTCATTGGACTTCCTTTTTTTCGCTTTGAAGTGAAAAGATTATGTCTTGAAACAAACACAATCACGAAAACCTTGAGGAAGGATATTAGACACTGAAACAAAAAAAAATATCATCCTGAGCAACCAACTTAAATCCAATCTTAATGGTTCAAAGGGGTGGACACTGATACTCAATTGGTTAGTCGTTACTATTAAGTTACATAAATATCATCCTGAGCAACCAACTTGAATCATATCTTAATGGTTCAAAAGGGTGAACACTAATACGCAGTTGGTTAGTCCTTCCTATTAAATTACATAATTAGACACGGAAACGCACTATCTCTGAAGAAATAAAACTTTGTTTTGATGGACTTTTGACCTTCAGGATATGGGGTGTAGTAGCAATCTGGAGAATAGGGTTTCAATAATTTAGACAGGTGAGCGGTCTAATGTTATGGACTCTTGATATAAATTACTTTCTTATTTCGTATTTCGACATAGCTGAGAAACTCTTTAAGCGAAGCAAAAAAGTTTTACACATAGTTAATAATGCTAATAGTTTTACCCATTCGATCATCGAAAAATAAGTACATGTAAAAAAATCACTTTGACTATTCCTTATTTTGTTTCATTAGGGTTAAAAAAATTTAATATATTTGGGTTTTCAAATATTTATAATATTTTAAACTATGTAATTTAAAATTACAAAATACATAATTTGAACAAAATCGGCTAAAAAATTCATAATTTATAAAATTTGAAAACATCCGTACTTTTAAAAATTCATTTTGCAATAATTATTCAGCCTATTTCGTTCAAATTTTGTATTTTGTCAATGCACACAGTTTAAACTGAAACAAAAGTTTGTATACTTTAGTTTTCAAAAACTATTCAATCATTATTTGAAATAACAAAACAAATTACATGGATTTATCTCATTCAGAAATCAAAGTACGTTGAGAATGAGGTATATTTATTCAAATAAAATCTTTTTCTGTCTTATTTTAAATATTAATTCATAATAAGCAGTAACAAATTTGCATATTTGAGATCAATTCTTTGATCCAGTGAGATAGTATTTAAAATTCAAAGAGGAGGATTTCCGGTATTTGCCTGCTGCACAACTGAAATCCAGATAAACTCGCACATCTGACGCTCTTGCTAAACTCGCTAAGCTCAGAATAAGACTTTTAGTAACTAAGGGAATCGCTAGAAATCCATTTATCGATGTTTTGCTGTTACTTTCACGACACGTGGATAGATTGTAGCAAGTTAGCGCTAATGTGTAACGAATGATGGAATTTTCAAATTTTAAAATCCCTTGTATATTAAAGCGTTTTTTTTTTTTATTATATCCTTTTTTTAGTTTCGTATGACGTGTGCTCCTGCGAAAGAATAATCTGTTATACAATTATACTTTATATTGTTATACTGTCATAAAGTTAATAACAAAACAAGTGTTTAAGAAATGTGTGGAAATCAGTTGGAAGCCTTAATTATTATTTTGGCCAATACCCAGAAAACCAAAAAGAACATTTTGATCAATAGGATTAATTTTATATTTATGAGAATCGCACTTACTATTCCTTATTATCTCCAGACTCTTAAATTCATTTCTGGTAAATGATCACAGTTTACTACAGGATTTCTATAAAAGCAAAGACAAATAAAGTGAAAAATACATTAGGTAAAATGTATAATAGATGAAAGGCATTTGTTATTTATTATTCATTGATAGAGGTTACTGATTTACTAACTAGTATTATATTGTTGAAATATTAGTAGTATTAGTAATGGTAGTTGTAGTAACTAGTGTTATACACTTCTGATTAACGAACCAGTTTTGCTTGCTGTGAAATTATGTATAATAAGGAATCGTTTATTTTATTTGAAAAGTTTTGGGATGCTTGTCCCTTTAAGCATTTGATTTATTAACTTTGTAGTCCAAATCAATTTATAGTTATATAATTATTAACGATTGCTGACAAGTTCAAAAACTTTCGTAAAACTATTTCGTATATACTAGGAAGCTTCGCCCCCTGCTCGCTGGCGCTCGCCAACTCCCGGAACTGCTTTTCATTTCGGATTGCTTCGCAATCCAATGCTCGCTTTGCTCGTTCATTGGATACGTAATTAGCGTCTAGCTTTTGTATACTTTTTTGAATACTGAAGTTCCGAAACCTTTTCACTGTAGAAAATTCTGAACCTGTACATTTCATTATTAATTTGAAATTGCAAACAGTTCACATATTTTGCTTTATCACACTATTCTAAATTTCAGTTGTTGAGAAAAGTAACTGTTGTAAGTTTTGTTTTAAAATCTTTCCCATTAGGGGGCTAAAGTCATGTGTTGTAAAACAATAAGAAATAGTAGTCTGCCACTGAACGCCGGATGTAAAGCATCGGCTTCGATGATGATAATTTTGCATTTTTAATTCTCTGAAGGGCGCCACCCTAATAATATGGAATTTGTAAAATAAATGTATATATTTTTGATTGCTGATGAAGCCCATCATTTTGTGCTTTCATCGGTGTTCAGAAGCAGAACAACTATAAGTTTTTTTATTTTATCACAAAAATATAAAATGTATAAAAAACAAAGAAAAGAGTAAGAAAATGAGTATAGTCATAGAAAAAGTTAAAATTATAATATAGTATTTGTCAGTTAAAATAAAACTTTTTGTTTAAGTCATTGCTAACAATTCAAATTTCTCCGAGGCAATTCTAAAGTATAAATTAAGGTAGTATTGTTAAGTTGAAACACAATATTTTTAGTTTTGATGTCAGCAATACAATTGAATTTTTCACAAAAACGATTGTTTCCATTATTAAATTCAGTGTCAACAATTCAAATTTTTCTGAGGCAACTCTTAACCTCTAAATATTATTTTTTTATGTACACATTTTTAAATGTCAGTATTTAACTACAAAACAACTTAAAGTCCTCAAATTTAGCATGAAGTTGAAAAATGTAATGAAATAGGGTCATAGCAATAATGTAAGTAGAAGTAAAGTTAGTGCTGTAAAATTAAAACGATATTTTTAATCAATGAGCCAAGTTCCTCAAGAAGCAGTTGTAGAATTAGCTGGATAGAAGTTTTTTTATTTAAAACTTTTTATAGCATTTCTTTATATATGAAGAAAATAAAGTAAATATTTAAGTGTTGTGAAAAGAATCTTATTTAGTTGTACAAAGTACTTCTTTAGAAATGAAAACTGTTGCCACCAGCGGAAAAGAAATACATCCAAAATTTGGGAGCCACGTAAGAGAATTATATATAATAAATAAGTAAAATATGTTTTGATATTACAAAAGACAGTCTAATAATTACTAAAAGAAATCTGTTAGATTATCGGAAAAATATTTATATTAAAATCTAAAATTCACAAAAGATTAGTTTGATTTTTTGATTCGTATTCAAAACTTTATCAATAATTGGATTTTGTAATTTAAAGAAAGTTGAATGAGAAATAACAGTTTTTTGTAGTTTTGAGTAACTGCAAATAAGTTCAAATTTGAGAAATTACTGTTTGGAAGTGAACCGTATTTGAATGATTTTACCTTTAATTCACAAAAAAGACATGCTATATTCCATAAACATAAACAATTAAAATTTTAAATATAATATACTTCTTCTGTCCTACATTAACGCAAATTAATAGAAAAAGTACGAAAAATATATTTAATAAAAATCCTGCTTCAATGACTAAAGATATAATAACTGCGTCAAACAATTTTAAACTTTTTAATCCACATAAGACTACACAATACTAAGAAAAATTTTGTTCATAATATATACTAATAATTAAAACTTTGATTATTTATTAAATTTAAAATTTTAGCAGGTAATTCAGAGGAAACATCCATTATAAAGTAACTATTTCCATAAATGACTCACATATTGCTTTTATACAGCATCACCTTGGCTTGTATTTGATCAATATTAGAATTCTGGCAGATTAGCTTTCCTAAAGTTACTTTCTTTATCTCTGCTAATTGAGCTGGGAAAGAAACATAATATTAGAGCAAGTAGTTGTTTTAGATGTAAAGGAAATTCATCAAGCCCTAAAGTATTCAACTAAAGTTGCTTTTTGCAAAGTGCTTTACATTAACTTGGCCTGTAATAAAAATGTAACCTTTTAATTGCGTTTTGCTTTCTTAAAAATGCAGCCTTTTAATTGCGTAAAGAAAACTTTCAATTTAACCATTACACATTATATGAATTGGAGTCAAAATAAACAATAATTGTAATTTCTTTTTAGACAAAATTTGTCCTCTATGCGTAGAATTCCACATTTTACCCATGCCTAATTATTTATACAGATTTTTTAAAAATTGCTAAGGGGATATTTGGCCCCAAACTGTAGTTTGGATATCTAAAATGCCACCGTTGTGGGCTTTTCGGAGGTTAAGGCTCCACAATTTCCTACATAATTACAGTTATAACTTCGTGCATATTACTTTTTACTTTTATTTCTAGGCTACAAGGACTAAAGGATTTCCACCTGAAAGATCCTCACCACAAGAGGAAGGGTTAAAGGGCCACTCCATCCTCAGGCACCCCGGCCAACCGAAACGACTGCTACTACTGCATAATTAAAGCTATGTGATTACCATTGTGCAAAAATCGTTTTCACTTCCCATAAAAGTCTATACCCCTGAATCTGCCACCCCTGAGGTTCGAAAGGTTAGGATAAACTAATGGTCATTAAGTTGAAGTAACAAGTTTAGTTACCGAATATATATACTTATACANATATATAATGGAGACCTTCAATTTATGAAACATAAATTCTATATGTTTCTGGGCTATCATTTTTTTTAAATTTTATTTCTTGGGAACTATTTAACTGATTTAATTCAACTTTGTATGTTCCTATTTAGAATTATATGATTTAAAAAGATGTAAAAGTTTTTTTACGGTACAATTCATTATTCTTTTTCACTATTATCAATAAAAATCATGGAATGTCTTTATATTTGTTTTTGAATGTCTTTATATTTTCATTTTGGATAAACGAAATTTATAGTTGTGTACATAAAACTTAATTCTTTTAACTCTTTTAAGCCTCTTGCAGTTAACTCTTTTCGGAACTGCGAACTCGATTAGAAAAGTTTAGTCAAGCAGAACGTTAGCATGCGCGACTTTGAACTATTCATTGTGAGTAAAACGACATATTTCAGTTTTGCGACTTACTTTAGCTTAAAAAAGAGTGGTTTCTAAACGTTTAAAAGCAATTAGTTTTACATTCCTAGTAGTGTGTTATATCTGTTGAATTAGTGTTTCTAGATTGACTACATTTCATCTAAGAAGAGTTAAGGAGCTCAAATTTTTGACCTCTTTCCTAACTAAGCTATTGGGACTTTATTTTCCAGATGGGGGTAATAGAAGGCTAGGATTCCCCTTGACGTTGAAAAAAATATCGGCTACAGAGTTGAACATTAGTAGTCGTAAAACCGGCATTGAGTCGGCTTGTCAAAGATGGGTATAAGCTAAAATCAGCGATTTAAAACAAAAAATATGAGTTTCAGATCTAATTATGGTGACCCAGTCCGTGTGCTTATCTAGTATTCTCGTAAAACTGCTGGGACTGAGGTTTGATTCCCAATGCCAAGGCGAGGATTTCTGGTAAGAGTTTAATTTTACATTTACTTACGGATTTCATTGAGCTTTACGTATCTTAGTTACTCGGCTTTCATTCTAATGTTATGATCAGACCCCATAAAGTAAACATTCAGTTACGTGGTTGAGAAGCGTGGTGAAGAGGCCAGATCATTACTACGACCATTTGCCATTCATTCAAAATTGTGATAGTGTTTTGTTTTCGACTCATCATTAGGGATAAATCCCAAACCATCACCTAGCTCTATTGCAACTCCAACAACAAATCTTAACCGAACCTGAGTTCAGAACACTTCATGTGTCATTATCTTTTTGATCTATTACCTGGTGTAAATGATCCAGTTTGGCCTCCGTGTTCAAAGTAAAATCTGTCTCCATACTTAAGGTGATAGAACTGAATACCTACAATACAAGTGAATGTCGGTCCTATGACGGCTCCTAAGACAGGACGCTCAGCCAGTCCTCCAGAAAATAGATCGATATCCCGCACATCTCTGCAGAAAGAAATCAGTACGTTAGCTAAAAGAAAATCGGCTAAAGAAAATTTGTTTAAATTTTTAACTATTGAAAAAATACTTGATTCTTCCTTTACTTCTTGTGTCTCTCACGTTTTCTGTAAATATTGTATATTATAACCGTCGTTGAATAGCCGACCCCATGTTTTGGATTATCAACTACTAATGTTCAACACCGTAGCCTTGTAATTTTGAACCTAATCCTGAAGACAAGGGAATTCCTGGATCAAGTATTTTGAAATTTTCTTTAGTGAAAGATTTTTTGATAGAACTAGCCCACATTTTCGTTACATGGAGAAAAGACTATCTACGGTTAGCCTGAAGATAAGGGGACGCTAGCCCATGATCCATTTACCACTGACGATATTTTGCATCAGCACTGTAGTCGGTGCGAGCTGGGCGCGGAATTCTACCTTTCACTTTAGCTAGCAAACTGGTATACTGCTTTAGTGTATTTTAGCACTAAAAATGATGAAAACAACATTACACCAAAATTATTGAAGTGAAACAACACAGATAATTTCTAAATATTATGCGTTGTGAAGCACCAGGAAGGGTTTTTCTCATTATTTTTGTTGTAAAGTAGTTGTTACCATATTTGTTGCTCTGTTTTACTAAAATCCCTAATATCAATGACTTATGTTACGCGTAAAAATCAATAGAGTCATTTTTACAATTCAATTCATAGTAAGAACAATTAAAATGTGTTGAAATTATTCTTAAACTAAAATTAGTTTGTTCATCAAACCTACACATAGCACATATATAACAGTAAGACGAATTCGAATTTGGCTCAACTTAGACAGAAGCGGTAAGGAATTATAAAACATAAGATAATTAAGCTGTTGTCAGATGTTTTGAAACTAGATTAAAGTTATTCTTCATGCATGTAATTAAAATCATGCATGCCTTTCAGAAAAGCGAGCTTTTGTTTCAGTAGTTGATATGGTATTGTAGAAGACAACAACGAATTCACGCTCGCTTATACACGTTAGTAAACAACATACTTAAGATATACTAAGTGCGTCCATTTTGGAATTTGCGGCGACAAAAATAATTTAGAAATGTGTGAATGTATGTGCATGAGGTTGGTGAAAATTTTCTTTTTTAAAGATGTTTATTTAACTGTACGCTTTAAAATATATATGAAAGCTTGATTATAAGTTAACTTGAAATAAAAAGAATTTTTTTTGTGCTGCTCAACATAAAATTTGGAGAGATATTACCCCACAATTTTTATAAAGTAGTGTATGTACAGACAAGGAGAGAACTTACTCATAAAGTCTCTGAAAAAGGCTTGAAAGTCTACGCTGAAAGATTCCATCCAACTGCCTCCAGTTTCTGATTTGAGATCCTCCGCAGTAATCAACGAGCGTTGTATATCCAGGAATTCCATGGTCACGACCTCTGTTGATGTTGATAGCAGCCAAATCCAATCCACTCGTATTCCCACGAGTTTGATACAAATGGTTGGTAACATCCTTCACCATATACCTGTCAATAAAATGGAAAAAATATTGCAAGTATGTTGCATTCATGATTAGTGAAGAAAATCGGGACAAGCAACAACGCTTCATGGCATCAAATATATGTAAAACAATGCGCGATTGTTGTTAACAATTTGAATTTTAGACAACATTAGCATATGACGTTTTGATTAAACACGACTTCTACTTTTTTTAATAAATTCTTTCTTTTATGCTTTATTTCCTTGATTTTATTAGCACCAATAACAAAAATGACTTAAGTTTCTAACTCATGAAGCGGTTATGGGTTATTGGAAGAAAAAAAAAACAATTATTTAACAAATCCTTTAAGAAAAAAAGGTCTAATGGAATTACGTAGCTTGCTCTTGGTGGATTGAATCGCATGATTATTTCTTGTCATTACGCAATTACTCAACTTTTCTTTCAATAAAGATATTACGTCAAGATATGCAGGTTATATTGCACCATATTATCGAAACCACAAGTGGCTCATGTCAAAATCTCAAAACTATCTAATTCATGCAAAAACAAAAACAAATGAAGAAAAAAAAGAACGCCGATGAATGTTTTGTAGTTTTTTCCCTCGATGGTTTGTCCATTGCCTTTTTCGTCTTTTTAAAAAAATACAAATTGCCCTTTTTCTCACGTCAGCAAGAAATAATAACGAAAACAAACAAGGCCACGATACACTTGGCAATACTTTTGGCGGATTATGGCTTAAACTATGTCAACCAGTGCCCATTTGACCAATAGTAAAAACGAAAATAACTACCATCTCATCGAGGAACAGGTAATGCGGATCATGTTGGAGATACTCCTAAGAAAATTAGCCAAAGGCACACTTATAGTAATCTATTGCAACCATAGAAACTTATATAGCAAGATACCTTAAGTCTATGGTAACCATATAGATTCGTATGGCATTTATATGGCAAGATCCCATACGCCTATGGTAACCATAGAATTGTATGGTATTATGTGGCAGGACACCGTAGCCTTCAGGTAGTACGATTAAATGGAAGTACCACAGGCATATGGCAAACTAATGGAAACAAGCTGCACACATGCGTCATTTATAGGGTAGAGTGAACATGGTTGGAGAAGAAAGCAGGCGTGTTTTACAGCAACTCAGACGATACCGATCAATTTTGCGTTAATTAAACCAATCCATCAAAAACAGTAGTACTTTTCAATACAGTTCACGGACCTTTATGGAAATTTATTGTTACTTTTATATTTTCGATTATTTCAACGAAAAACCGGCTTTTCAATTTTAAAAAATTTCCACCGCTGACAAGTCGACAGCAAGGCAAGCTCGTGGTGGCAATACCTCGACGGAACATTATTCGGCCAAAGATACTTAGAAAGTTGTTTTTTTATTACCTTTTTCTTCATTTTATTTCATTTAATTTTTGTACCGAAATATTAAAAAAAAAAATTTTTTTTCAAATTTCGAATGTCTGACTAAATTGATTTTCAAACTTTTTGAAATTAATCCTACTAGTTTCGACAACATTTTTCTAAATTTTTGAACTTATGTCTATTTTAAACAACTTGATAATCTAGAACCAAATTAACTCTTGCGGCTACAATAATGCTGTGTGAATTTCGCTAACATCAAATGTCAGATTTTGTGCCTTTTTATGATATTGTGCTCAATCTTTGATGCTACGATTAATTTTGGATTAATGAACAGTAGAGAACCCAAATCTATAAGTCAATTTCATTTTATTTATCTTTTTTTCATTCTCATATAGCCTTCTTTGTTATATAATTATTTTTTATCATAAAGATTTAAATTATCCGGATATTGTTCGGTATGAGTTCTTCGCTTTCTTACATAATTATCGCCTTTTTTCTTATACTTAATAAATTAATCTTTCACCTTAATTTTTCTTTGTATAATTATTGGGAAAAGCCCTGAAAATCGCTGTAATTCAATCACTCCTGTTTATTATTGTCTACGTATATATTTCCAAATGTACAGTTGTAAAAAATTAATTTAAGCGCACCAAACTTTTTTTGGCAAAAATTAGTTACATAAAAAATACCATAGGGTATCCCAATAGGGTTTTACCTATGGCAAAATGTTGCCATATACTTTTCCCATGTACCTATGGCAAAAATATACCACACACGTAAATTTACCCTACCATACGCTCAGCGTATTGTCTGACGCTTATGGCAACGAATTTGTCATTAATTTAAGGCAAAAAAATACCATACGCATATGGCAATAATTTGCAATTCGCACATGCAAAATGTTGCCATACGTTTACGATAAAAGTTTATGGCGAAATTATACCGGAGACAACTCTTTTGTATTTTTTATGGCAAACCTAAGGCAAATTTTCTAAGGAAAACAGCAACCCTTCATGTTTACTTCCAGAATCAGTTCTCGTTGATCAAATTATACACCGCAAGCCCAAACCAACTGTTAACTTTTATGATTATAAAGGAGCAGTTGGAAGTTTTCTTCACACTTAAGTGAACAATTTGACTTATTTATGAAACCATTTTACCAAATAAGAGAATAAAAATTATTCTAAATACTTTAATTATTTTTTGCAATAAATTTTAATATACATTTTTTACACTCTGTGCAGCATTTTAAGATAATATGCTAAATAATGTAGATTAAGAAAGAAAAATTTGGTCACGATTCTGAGACGAAAATAAGTTGTAGTTTTGACACTAATTTGATCACCTTTTGAAATTAGTTTTGTAAAAATTTTAATACAGATTACGAATTGAGTGAATTTTGTTTTTTGTAGCCTATAGAGTTACCAAATGTTGACTACCGATCAAATGTCTGCGATGGTGACAGAGTAGTTCCTCTGATCAAGCCCTCCAGTTCTCCTCTGTGTAGACCAAAAGGGTATTGGAAAATATCTCTCAGCCTTTCGTTGGAGCTCGATCCTCTCGATAGTTGTGGGAAAAAGCTGTTAATCATCGAATGTCCAAAGCGAAAAGCTGCGGTTGAGAACTCGTTCACCAAAGTTGCCTGCACTGTGTCGTCATACTGAGTGTATCCATTCCGCTGTATGTACAGATCATACTTTTTCATGTTTTCTGGACCAATAACTAGAGGTAGGAATTCGTTGTAAGTAATCATCTGCATAATGGCTGCAACTATTCTCCTGAAAAAAAAACATGTAGTTATGGAATAAAATCAATAAATTATATTTGTCATACACCACAAATTATAGGTTTACTAAAAAAAAAATTTATTTACAGACTGATTACATCATTTATAGATTCACTCATTTACTGGGTTTTAAATACTTAAATTGCCCTGATTATCAGTGATAAATCCATATTGCCTGGCTTATTAACCTCTGCCTTTTGCCCCATTTATCTTGCTTCCACGTTGCGAAACAGAAAGCTTTTTCAGAAAGGCGATACACGCCATTAACAGTTTCAGAATCCTTTTTTTATTTTTAAAAAGAACTTGCACTTCTTTTCTTGCTTGCTAAAGACATCTTTTTCCATGAAAGTTACTCTGATTATCTACAAAACTTAGTAAAATTATTCTTGACATGTAGTTCTTACGTAAAAAAAAACTTAAAAAAGTGAATTTTTTGATATTTCATATTCATTATGTAACCCTTTATATTTATGAATGTACGAGAAGCTTCAGAAATAGAGCTCCAAATGTTTTCTCTGGAATTCAGCAAGTGGTCTAAAAGCACGAAATTTTCAAAAAGACTTCAACGTCAATGTTCCAAGAATTAGTTCAAAGAATTAATTCCAAGAATTAGTTCCAAGAATTAATTCCAAGAATTAGCTCCAAGAAAATAATTGATATCCTTTTAAAAGATGGGAAATATTTTCTCTCTTGAAATAACTAAGTTTTGATACTATAGGCAGGTTTAATTTTTAAATAAATAATTTTTAATAATTCTAATAATTTCTAATAATTTTTAAAGGTAGTGAGTAAATATTAAGAATATTTTTTTTTAAAAAAAGATGCATTCACTTAATGAAAAAAACACAAAGAATAAAACGGTTCTGGCAATCATTATAAATGCACACTTGATTTTTAACGTTACATCAAAAGTGGTGCAGTGAAATACGAAAGATCATTTTTTGGTGTTTCATGTAATGTAATACCAGGAATGCTTCGTTTCTCTATTTTTTGGAAAGTAGTTGTTTCCATTTCCAGTGTTTAGTAACGCAAAAAGTTATAATAACAGCAATATGTGATAGGCATTAAAGTCAGTAAGGTTATTTTTACGACACAATTTAAAATAACAACTGTTTGTTTAGGATGCATATGCACACTTATTCTCAACATAAACTTGGTTTGTAAGCCAAATTTAAACATAAAACGGAGAGAATAAAAACGAATTCGAATCAGGCTTAACAGAATCGAAGCAGTTCGAAATTAAATACAACTGACAGATATTTAAAAATTATAATACAATTATATTTACTACACAACTAAATTAATGTATAACTTTTGCAACAATCAACCTCTGTTTCTCTAGATAGATGGCAGCTTAAAAAAATAACAACAAAACTCTCAATATTTCGTACACGATTGTAAACAATCTACGGATGCTCACAAAAATTTGTAGAAACGAAAATCACGAATGATCCGAATGCACGTGATTTTGTTGCAAGTATTTTCAATTTGTTAGAGTTCAGATTTGGCTAAACTCTTTAAAGCATATATGAAGGCTCGATTTGATGTTTGAAATTCAAGCTGCCTGTGAACAATTTTTTGGGTTGTTTACAACCAATTTTTGCCACTCGAGAAGACCACTGAAATCAGCTGGTTGTGTATAAACAGGATGGCGTGATAACGGCACAGCTATTAGGCTTGGTTTATTATCCCACTGAATCATTTTTCGGATTAGATATAATTGGTTATTAGTAACTGACGTCACGCGTGGGTATCGAACCTAATTGGAGGCTGAATCTTGCCACAATTCATAAGGTTCGATTATGTCAGGTATCTATGATTGCTTCGCTTCTTACTTCTAATAAAAAAAGATATACCTTGCCTCCTGGTATATTCTCTCACCGTCCCAATTTCTGTTCAGTTCTCTTAGTCTTCTGGCGATTCTGTTATGCTCTCTTAAAAACAGAGTATGCATAGAAGTGAGAGCAGGATGCTGGTTTGACCGCTGATCTCCTGAGAAATGCACAAACAAATAGTCTTAAAAATTAATTGCTTTTAATTTTAACGAATCTGTTTCAATATCATACCTGTTTCGAAGCAGTTTAGAATAGGGTCTTGAAAACTGCAGGAATCTTCGTTGGGATTAAAACTGGGAGGTAGAAGTTCTCCACCAACTGTAGAATTTGTGGACCGCATTGTTCCTAGTACAATTATGATTATAATACAATTCAACAAGTCCAAATTGTGTGTCACATATAGTTTTATTTGGAAAGCAATCCAAAATTATAACAGTTCTATGCACCATGGAGGAGCAGGAAAAACAAATCAATTATATGTGAACAGTAAGCATTTTGAAATAAACGATAATCACCTTAAAATTTGAAAGGGGACAATATACAGTCGAAAAGACACAAAAATCAATTGGAATCACAGTTGATCACTGAGAGTTAATTATTGTTCTTGCTTCCCAATATAGTTTTGTAATATCTCCTTTATCCCTGGAGATTCTTTCTCGTTCTTGATAGGTTAAATAATGGCTTGAATTCATTAGTATCTTCTTTTCAAATTGGGCGAGCGTTGACAGAGGGTACTTTTATTTTTAAAGAAATGTTTCACTAAGTCTTTAGTCAGAAATTTCGGCGTCTAATGCTAACATTTCTCAACAATTTTGCATGTCTTCTCAAGATTTACATATTTCACCCGTCAGAATTCTTAAATTTATTAATATGTAATGTCTTTTGATAAGCGTAAAAAGAGCTTGCTGCTTCAGCAAAATGTCAGCAAGATGCTCTTTAATGATTGACAAACACTCAACAGTGCATATAAACCTTTAAAAAATAGCAACTCCGCATTTTTAAGTAGCAAAAAAATTAAGTTCTGTCAGTATTAAACTATCAATAAAATGATAAACATGTAAACAATAACGTCAAACTTATTAATACACTGAAGGAAACTAATGAGACTGCCGTCTTTATTTTTTTTTAAAAGATGACAGAGTATGATCTACTTTTTAAGAACAATTTGAAAAACGTATTTTTAATTTAAAATGTTTGATATGTTTCTTTTTTTCTCAAATGATTCTTAACTATTAAATACTTATGTTTCCTTTCACAACAATGTTTTTTCCCACTTACTTAAAAGTTATAACTCCAGTTTTAATTGGTTTTTATAAGCCTCGAATATGGCACAGAATGTTTTAGTTCTGTAACTGCGTATTTTGAGGATGGACTTTTTTTTCCAATTTTTGTTCTTATTTGAATAATGCTTTAGAACAAACAATATTTTAAGTTACAAAATTAGACACAAATACTTTCTTTTTCTGAATAAACCTACAGTTTTTTTTCACGAATTAGGATTTCTGATCATTAAAATATAGAAGGAAACCGCAATCTGGGAAATATGATCCAAATAGCTTATGGTCAGGAAAGCAATGTAACAAAGGTCAGGAAAGTGGTACAAAATTGTGGCTCCTTAAAGATAATTTCAGTATTTGCATATTTCACCATATTTCGAAAACATTTTAAGCTAATGGAGAAAAAAAAATTCTCAATCTGAAGTTTGTTACCCCATAATTCCATTCAAAAAGTAACTTTCGGGAAATACTTATTATATTTTATTATTTTATTTAATAATAATAGAAAAAGTTTTGTATAGTAAGGTATACAATTTGTTACATCATTTTGAAAAATTAAATTTTTTTCTTGGCGAAATACAAAATTTCAGCGAAATTAGCCGAATGGGTCCTGAGAAATCAAATTTAAAAAATAAATATTATTCCTTATTTGTAACTTAAAATATGGCTTACACTATTTATTTAGCATATTTGAGGCCACCTCCTTGAACCATTCAGATTGAAATCTAGAACGTGAAAAGTTCGATCATTCGATGAAAAGTTCGTTTTTCCTATGTCCTGTACATCATAAAAGTAAAGCCTTACCTGATCCATCGTTATTTCTCAGTGCAGAAGATTGAGCCAGATTAAATCCATAAATATGAGAGGCATCTATGTAAGACGTCACCTGATTTATTTGCTGCCTGGGTCCTGAAATTTAATAATAAATTTCTTGATTCGTGTAAAAAAGCAATCACAAGTAGAGATTATACTACCTTAACCTTCATAGATACATTTGTGCTAAATTGACATTATGAGGATGTCTTATACACAGTTACATGACGCGTGTCTAATAAGTTTTTTTCATTGTGTTCAGGGGTGCTGCCACTGGCACAGCTGGTGGGCAGCAGGCTTTGTAAGTGTGAAAGCACGTTAGCTAGATGTAAATTCTACCCATTATAATACTTAGTATTAGGTTTATTTATATTCAATAAATTTTATATAAAAACTCGATTTGGTGAAAAATTTGAAAAAAAAAATATTCCTTCATACAATTTTCGTGTTTGTATAACATCAAATTCGCTGATGTATTATTACACCATAGTTTTTACAGTATACACTGTAGAAATTTCGGTGTAATATCTCTCTGGATAAAGCGCTGAACAACCCAAATTATTTTGTGACTCACCAAATTGAATGTTTATGCACTATTTAAAGAGTACAATTTAAATCTAAACACCTAAAATTTTAATAAGCTTACTCCAAAATCTTTCATGTCATAAAAGAACTATTTTCACATCAAAAAATGCCACAATTTACCACTGATGACTATAAACACTTCAAAAAAATATTTTTGCTGCATGTCAGATGATTTCAGATGAGATATTTTCACAATTATTCGTTAATTGTGTCCCCATACTACCTAAAATACTCTAAAATACCCATATACTGTTGCTACTCAAGATGCTACCCAAAGTGATGGTTATTTCGAAAATATTGTTTTATAGTTTTTTCGAGATATCAGTGCTATCTTCAAATAAATATCATAACTGATTTTGAAATGTAAGAGGGATAAATTAACTGGGTTCCTCAACAGTACACAGCTAACCATACATTCATCGATACACATTTTTTGGACTCATTTAAACCCGTCCATGTTTCACTTAGAAAAACCAGCAAGCTAATAATAAATAAACTAAATGGTGGCATCATTTACCAAGTGAGCAAGTGGAACACATAGCAGATCGAACGTTGTTTAAGCAATTAATTCCAAGGGGACTGAAGAATGGGTCATTACTTCCGAGGAGGATTGGGTCACATTGGGGATTGCCATCATTCACTGGACAACATTCCAAAGGCTGGTTGTTTGCTAAAAGAAGGAAACATTCATTGTTTATAAAAAGAACTTTTTGTAACTTTTATCTGCAGTAATCAGAACAAAAAAGTTTTCTCTTAAACTATTATCGAATTATCGGATTTTCACCAACTAAGTGCCAATTTCAGGGTAACATCAACTTTGTTGAAAATGTCGGAAATCAGAAATTTGTTGAAATTTCACAATGTTTTGAAATAGGTATTTTCCAATGACGAAATAAAAAACTGCAAGCGAAAGAGAGCGAATAGTTTCTGACTACAAAAATGTTTTCAAAAAGTAGTATTCATTTTTTAAAAAAAAAGTAATAACACCAAGAAAAAATTATTGCAGGGTAATGAGTTTTCGCCTAGGTTTTGTTATACTGATTTATATAAAATATTAAAAAACTACAATGGTTTTAATTTTTTTAGAAATTTATAAGCATTACATTTCTTTTTGATTTCTGTTTTTCAGTTCAAACGTACATAAAAATTGTGTATTAAACAACTGTAAAATTAGTCCTTTTATGAAAACTACGTTGCAATTATAAACAGTGGAAGGAAATAGTTTTAATACTTGATTTTTGTTTTTGAAAAAGAGTTTCTTCCATTGGCAGAAACATATTTCTTCCGGAGCAGTTTTTTCCACTGCGGAAGAAACTTGCTATTCCAGGTTCCTCTGATTTCCCATGGAGTTAAAATTATTACCCTGTGCTTATTTCTTTTTACATAAGTTGAACAAATAATAACTTTTAAAGAAAAAAAAATTCAATGAATACGGCAATAAAAAAGAAAAATATTAGAGGATTGAAAAAAATGCAAAAATAATGATAGTTAAAAGTAAATCCTTACGTCTTTGATTAACTGCATATATGGGAAATATTTGATGAAAGAAAAAAAAGGCAACAATAATGATAATAAAAAACAATTCCTTATGTTCTTGACTGACGGGAGTAAATGATATGTCATGGTCTTGGAATTGACCATACACCAAAAACAAATGAGGAAAAATATTCGATAAAGGAAAGAAATACAAAAATAATATGGTTGTAGTAATTGTAGTTGTAATTGTAGTTCATTTTCGTCGCTCTAGAGCTGCACAATGGGCTATTGGCGCCGGTCTGGGAAACATCCCTGAGGATGATCCAAAGACATGCCATCACAATTTTGATCCTCTGCAGAGGGGATGGCACCCCCGCTTCGGTAGCCCGACAACCTGCACGCGAAGTCGAGCACTTTACGGTAGAACAGTTTAACGAGGATCAATACCGCACACCCTCGGTCCCTGCGCAGACTGATCCAAGTGGTCACCCACCCGCACACTGACCGCGGCCAGTGATGCTCGACTTCGGTGATCTGATGGGAGCCGCGTCTTAACGATTAGTCCACTGCGGGACCAAAAATAATAAGGAAAAGCGAATCCTTACACCCTTGGGTGATTGAAGGCAACGATAAGTCATGGACCAGAAATTGACCATACGCTATAAACATATGGGAAAATATTTGAAGGAAAAAAATGCAGAAACAATAATGAGGAAAAGCAAATCCTTACGTCCTTGGCTGACAGGAGACAACGATATGTCATGGTCTAGGAATTGACCATACACCATAAACATATGGGTGATATATTTTGTAGGGTTGTCCAGATGGTCGTGGATTTCTAAAGAAATAGTACGAGGAGGAGGTAAGGGATTCCCTGACACTGATACTCTTTTCGCAGAGGTGCCTGAAAATAAAATATTATTTCATAATAAACTAGCTGAGTACCCGTTTTTCGCACTGGGTTAATAAAAAATAAGTATAGAATCAATAAATCAGTACTGAAGAACACTACAAAATCATGCTCAAAACTAAAAAGCGTATACCGAAACAAGAGCTTGATGAAAGAACCAGGTAAGTGAAGTTTTTAGGGGAATTAATGAATCAGAGAAAATAACAAAAAGTTGTTGCATCAATATGGGTATGTTTAGTGTAACAGAACTGTTTTTGCCTTTACTTCTATCTTACTTCTAAATATCATAACTAATACACATCAGTGTTTAGTATGTTTGCATGATTTTTGTTTCAAATTTGGCTGTAGCAAGTAAAATAAAGCAAAAAATATTAATATTGCCTTTAAATTACTTGCTAATAAATTAATTCCGATACAACTTATTTTTCGTTCTGAAAAAGTCACCTAGCAAGTTCTCATACTAGGTTTTTCAATTAATTTGGCTAAAATAATTTCATTTTTTTATTTAGTATTATTTTTTGCCCTTTTCGATGGCTTACCGTTATTGAAGTAAGCAAAACTCGCTTTCTTGTAATTAAACCTATTAGAATAAAGATAAAATGCATTTTGCATCACTTGGCATAATGCTATTGCTCGCGGCAAACTAATAATTTTCAAGGTTTACCACTATCGAGTGATTTTCTCTGGTACATATTCCTTTCGAGGGGCAGTAAAACACTTATTTCCTAAGTATCAGTATTCAAACTGCTCAGTTTTGCTTATGTTTTACTAATCAACAAATACAGCAGTATAATACTTTATACTTGTATTAATATATTTGGCCCTTATAACATAACTCTTAAACATTTGAGCGGTAAAAAATACATTTGTCAGTAACAGCCAATTAAAACCGAATTTTTTTAAAAAAAATAGAATTCTTATTAGAATTTGATACGGATTTTGGAGAATGACAATTTTTTTTATCTTGTCCTTATTTTACTGTCAAATTATTTATAAGTAATGGTGGAGCAAAGTTCTTTTAACTGTAATCCCTTAAAATATTAATACACTTCCTTTACTAACACGGACAAAAATATACTTCTTTAAATTGTGGAAAACCCGTTGTAAAATTCTTATCAAAATTTCATCAATTAACATATTACTGTCAGTTGTAGACAATAATAAAGCGTCATCTGTGTGAATGGCGATTTTCTCTGTTTTTCTAAACAAATTTCTTATTAACCTTTTCTCCTTTAACTTTGCTTTTCAGCACAAAGCGTATTTTATTTTATTTCAATTAATACATATTTTTAATATTAATAAAGGATTAGTGCCAATAATATTCTGGCAATTACTTATGGTGCTCTGAAGGAATAATTATCTTTAATAATTATCTCCATTTCTCCATTATTTTTGCTTTTTAGTACGTAAGTTTTCTTTTTAGTACGTAGCTTTCTTTTTATATCAATTAGCATATTACCTACATTAATTAAGTATCGTTTGCTTCATTAATTATATGGAGATTTTTTTTCTCTTAAGCAAACTAATACCACATTGTCATTAATTTTAACTTTAAAAACATAAATATTTGTTGTTCCATTCAATTATCATTGATTTTGAATATGAATTTTATTTGAAACACGTTTTAAAAGAAATAGTATAAATAAAAAAAGCGCTTAGTATTAGACAACTTTAAGAGCATAAATTTGGTGACGTACGCCGCATGTGCTTCCAGATAATTTTTTTCACTTAATTTTGCTGACAGAGAGAATATAAAATAGTTAAATATCTTTTTCAAATCTAAACTTAGTTTTTAAATGACAATTTTAGTCTATTATTTTATTTTTATATTATAACCGTCATTGAACAGCTGACCCAATTTCATGGATTTACAACTACTAATGTTCAACACAGTAGCCTTGTAAATTTGAACCCAATCCAGAAGACAATGGAACTCCTGGATCGAGTATTGGGAGAAATTTGTCTTCGTGGAGAACTTTTTAATGGGGCTAACCCGCATTTGCGTTACACGGAGAAGAAGACCACTAGAATCTCCCACGGTTGTTGGGTATCCACCACTACAAAAATATAATTCCAATTCACTTTTATGTAAGACATGTTAACTCGATTCTATGGTGAAGTACCTTTCCATAGATGAAGGTTGGAATTGTCTAATAGTCTTTCCCCCCACATTGGTGACCTTCGGACGTGATGTGAACACGCCTACCTTAGCAAAAACGCCCACTACGATTTGAACACGCCTACTTCGATGGATTGTCCACATTAAACAGTTGACTTGCTACTTGTGAATGTGACATTATCCACTTCCTCACGCAGTTGCTTGTCAGTCTCGATCACGTACGACGTAAACACTCGACTGCTAAAGGCAACACAGGAGTGACTACTACAGACTTAACACAGCTCTCACAATCAGTGCTAAAAAAGTACGGTGATCTTAATACAGCTCTCCCGGCTTCACACAGAACAGCAATTATTCAACTAGTGGTTTCCGTTCATCGAATTCTATCACAGATATAATTCTGGTGGGGGAGTACTGTAGGGTATCCACCACTACAAAAATATAATACCAATTCACTTGTATGTAAGACATGTTAACTCGATTCTATGGTGAGGTACCTTTCCATAGATGAAGGTTGGAATTGTCTAATAGTCTTCCCCCCCACACGGTTAACCTGACGGCAAGGGGACTCTAACCCGTCTACCACTGAGAATATTTCACGTCAGCACTGTGGCCGATGCAAGCCAGGTGCGGAATTCGTATCGACTGGGATTCGAACCCGTTTGCCTCATTGGAAGACGAACGCTCTATCCCCTGAGCCATGTGACTCTTAGTCTACTATTTGTCGAAATGTTCAAGTTTAAAACGTCATGGGGTCTAGGAATTCTTTTAGTATATTTCTAGATGATCATCATCATTATTAAACTTGCATGGGAATCCATGTTTCGAAATGTCATCGAATGCGGCTAGGAAAGCTTTCATATTATATCCTGTTCAGAAGCATACAAAGGAAGAAAAAAAAACAATTTATATGATAGAGTCCCTATTATATATGATATTATTTATATGATATATGATATTATTCATATGATATATGATATTATTTGTATGATATATGATAATATTTATATGATATATGATATTATTTATATGATATATGATATTATTTATATGATATATGATAATATTTACATGATATATGATATTATTTACATGATATATGATATTATTTATATGATGTATGATATATGATATCTCTGATATATGATATATTATTTATATGATAAGTCTTATCTCGATGATGTGCTTTATCTTCCCTAGAAATATGCCTTTTACGATTTTTTAAATTTTAGAAAGACTATGGCTTTGTAAAGAGATTCTACACATTTATCACTAAGAAAAAAATACAGTTAAAAAAATTTGTTTTACCATCGGCATAGTCTGGATCGACAAGCCTTTCAAAGCAGGCTGCTGCCATACCCCAGGAAGGGTTTCGCAAATTATTGCAGGTTCCGTCGAAATTTCTGTATCGAGAGTTGCGATTGCAGCTGAAATTAAACTGAGACTCACAACTTTGAACTTCATCTCCTTGTAGAATGTTGAGGAGATCCGCCACACTGGAGATAATCTGTCCTGGAGTCAGATTGAACCTTCAATGAAGAAACATGATTAAGATTTAATAATGACGCAAAATACGAAATTGAATCAAGTAAAAACAATATTGATTTTCGGATAACCAAGTGATTTGGGAATTGATAGAAAGACGTCCTATTCCCTTTTAATCCCTATATTACAAACGGCCTAACAAATTAAGACTGGAGAGATCTACAAAGCGTCATAGGAAAAAATTCATCGAAGAAAAGGGTTTATTTCTTCAGAAATTTAAATATTGCAAACTTAGTGCGACGGTAACATTTGAGAAAATTTCAGAGAAAATTTGATATTTACAGCCATCCCTACGTTAGAAAATTTCCAAAAAATCCTCCTTGTATTAGAGAAAAAAAAGTGTCAAAGTGGAAACTCAAGAAAGATAATCGCGATTCGAATTCCTAGAATTTTAAACGATGTTCTTAAAATTTTTCTTGTTGAGTAGTATTAGTACTTTATTTTCATCGCTCTATAGCTTGACAATAAGCAGTTGGCAACAGTCAGTGAAACACCTTTGAAGGTAGTCAGAAGACATACCATCACAAGTTTGATCCTCTTCGGTAGTACAATTGTTTGAGAAATTGGGAACTTTACATTAGAACAGTTTAAAGAGGACCAGACCAATACCATGATTTTAGCTGGTATTGCCTGGTTGGTAACACACTGGGCTCATGTTCAAGAGTTCGTGGCCTCGATCTTCACCCGCCAAAGAATCCCCGTGTAGTAAATGGTGACTGATGCATGTGAAATCTGTCGAGTCGCTAAGTCCTCTATGTTCCCATAACAAATCAATACCTCTGAGGGTACTGATTCAGAAGTTTCCATGTCTTCTGGATTGGTTTAAAATTACATGGCTTAGGAGTTGAATATTGGTAGTCGCAAACCACAAATTGGGTCGGCTGTTCAACGACGGATATAAAATACCACGATCTTTCGGTCTTTTTTCTAGTTTGATTAAAATGGCCCACCTGTTCACGATCTGCTGCTAGTGATGCTTGACATCGGTGTTCTACCGAGGACCTTTTCTTGACGATCTGTGGATTATGATTAATAGGAATCACCCAAGTTGCTTACTAAACTATTACCCACACTTTGTCAAAACAATTGACCAAAAAAAAAAGAAAGAGAGAGAGAAAAAGCTGCAGTCATTATGAAGAACTAGCTCTGGTAGATTAATATGCGCTACTCCAATCTCATATTCTATTCGTTTGTACACATACTATAAGATCCTTCAATGATTTTTAAATCTGGTGAACTCACAAAGTCCTTCCAGTTCCTATAACAAATCAATACGTCTGAGGGTAATCGATTAGAGATTGATCGCGCTCGGGTTCAGGTCAAAATTACGACCTGCGGATGATTGGATTTCTTCCTGCAAGACGAGAACAATCAACATCACTTGCGAAAGTCTCTGTACATCATCCTGGACCTGAAATTGAACAACATCTCGCTCACTGACTGCTACCTGTAATGCTTGACTTCGGCAACTTTCTAGGAACCGCTTCTTATGAACATTCCATTGGGGGACTTATAGAATCGAAAACAAAGACATGCAATATTCCAACATACTGAGCCTGGGATTTTATGTGTTCAGAAGGATTTATCCCGTCAGTAATAATAAATAATTAGTTATTATTCCATTTGTAAATAGTATAAGCATCGCATGGTAATGTATTATCCCCAGTCCCCTTACTTTTTATCTCTTCATTACCATTTAGCTTTTCCCTTTGGCAGTTCACGTTAATTAGAAGTGGGTATATGCTGGCAAGGGGGGAAAAGCTTGATTTTTTGATGGTAACGGGAAGGTGTATACTATAGAAATTTAGGAAATCGCATTTCCTTGAAAGACTTATTCTGTATACTAAGAAAATGCTGTGGTCAAGAATGAATTACAAGTCAAAGTGCAGATTTCTGTGTGAGCGAATTTCAAAATACCCGTTTTCTTACCTGTCTAGCAAAATCTTAGTCCCTTCTTCAAACAGTTCTTGCAGACTTTCTGACAGTGCAGCACGGCCATGAATACCTTGGAAATGTTGATGACGAGCTGATGGAACATCTCTTTTGGGATCGGGTGTCAGACCTTTGGAAATAAAAATATTACTAATGAATTATTCAACAATAGCTTAAATTATAGACAGTAGCTTTTTCTTCTCAAGAATTTTAAAAACTTTCTGGTTCCATTTTGGAACAAATCTCTTAAAGTTTGAAAACTAGATAAAATGTCCCGCACAACTTTAATGGTGCACTTTAACTCATTTTGAATTGCTCATTTATTTGTTTTGTCTTTTTATTTAAAATGAAGATCCATCAATTGGAATTATTTTATTAGTGCTTGTAATGAAAACATACAATATTATTTGTTTGCAATTAAAATATATAACATTTACTGAATGGTTATTTTAACCGTCTTTCCTTTGTACTCACTGATCCATAAGATATGGTTCCCAGCAGATTACCGAAGTCACTGACTGCTGTCAGTGTATGGGTGGGTGACCACCTGGATCAGCATGCGTAGGGTCAGAGGGTATGCTGCATTAGTCCTCGTTAAACTGTTCTACCGAAAAGTGCTCGACTTCCCGCGTAGGTTGTCGGGCTTTTGAAGCGGGGTACCATCCCCTCTTGAAATTAAAATTGTGAAGGCATATCTTCGGATTATCCTCAAGGATGTTTCCCTGACCGTCGTTAATAGTCTATTGTACAGATACAGTTCGACGTAAATGAACTAGAACTAGAGCAGCGTAAATGAACTAGAACCTTGTACTCACTATAAGTTTATTTAAAAGTTTAATAGACAGCGCATTCTTCAAACTTATTACATTCATTAATACGAGGAAAACTAGATTAAAACTTATAAATTCGTACTTATTGTTAGTATAAGGTATGATATTTAGTTTGTTTTTGCCTAGAAAACTTTACCATTGCACCCTATTTTGAAAAAGGAATAAAATATTGTTCCTTCTGATAAAAAAATTATCAAGCGAACGGGTTACAAGAACCTTTTGCATAGAGCCGCTGTGTCTCAAGGGACACAGCGCTTCTTTTCCTATGGGGTGACCCAGGTACGAATACCAGTGATGGCTTGTCGATATGAAGTTTACTCCTGGCTTACACCAATCTCACCGCGGACAAAGAATATCCTCAGTGATATACGAATTGTGGACTAGATTCCCCTTGTCACTGGACTAAACTTGGAAGGTTTAGGTTTTCCTCTCAATGTAATGCAAATACTCGTTGGAAATCAGAAAGTTCTCCAGGATGGATAGTTTCCCAATACTTGATCTAGGAATTTCCGCATCTTCTGGGTAGGGTTTAAAATAACAAGGCTACACAGATAAACATTGAGAGCAGTAAGCCCCAAAATGGTTCGGCTGATCAGCGCTGGCTATAAAATTAAAGAAAAACAAAAAAAACGGACCACTCTGAATAACTTTTGATTTATTAGTTGGATTTCCACGCTCAAGGACTCAATCTGAAAGGTTTAACGAGGTGATCTCAAATGTGGTAATTAATCAATGCTGACGTTATTTTTACGGTACGAAATCAGACACAAAAACGTACTTTCTCAGAATAAACATCAGAATACCTTATTTTGGATGGATTCGGATTTCGGACCCCAAAGTATTGGGAATAGCTGCAATTTGGGAAATATGGTCCCAATAATTTGGTCAGAAGAGTCAGCCAAAATTTGCGCCACTTAATGTTAATTTTCTTTTTTGCTTATTTCATCGTATCTGAAGAACTTTTTAAAAAATAAATAATATTGTAAAATTTGTTTATCCAAAGATTGCAAATTATATATTTCAGTAAATATTTATTATTTTTTTATTATATTAGTTAATATTAGTTGGAAATCTTTTGAATTTGCAAGGTATGCAATTTTTTTGCATCATTTTTAAAAAGTAATTTTAAATAACAAAATACAAAATTTGAGCGAAAGTGGTTGAATAGTTCCTGAGAAATCGAATTTTAAAAATACGCCTTGAGTTACAGAACGTGAAGATCCGATCATTAGTTCAAAAGTTATTCAAGCGTGGTTCGCTTATGTTTTGTGGATTGCAATCTATTTGTAACGTTGTATCGGTGCATATTTTATAGTTCAGCACCGTTTTCTATATCTATTTATATCGAACTATAGAAAAAGTTGAAATTCTTTTTAATACTTACTTCTTCCATCTATTATGGAGTGTCGAGCTGAGATGGCATCTTTAGCTATACTGAAAGCTTGTCGGACAGAATTTGAGGTGAAGTGTCTAGCCAAAATGTCTTCTGGCGTCTGCCAGCCTCTATGGCTAAAGGGTCTTCGATTGGGTGCATGGCAATTCACCCACAAACACAATTGAAAAACAGTAATCACGGACCTGTAGTATGAATGAAGATTACTTACACTAACTATGAATATTAACAAAATATTTCGAATATTTCATAGTTTCTTTTTAATTTCAGATAAGGGTTCTATCTAGTGTTAACAAAAAATTTTGAAGTGTATGACATGAAGACCAAAAATTAACGGGGTGTAAAATTACAAAACAACAAGCGACGTGTATTGCAAATCCTTCAATTCTAAGCTACCTCCATATGGGAAGTGAACTGTTGGCTTTCTTTGTAGGTTCAGAAAGATATAAAATGCACCACATTACTATATTTTAAGTTCAAGGTAATCTGACATTACCCGCATATATTTACGTGGTATTCTTTACACGAATAATTTATTTTATGCGTGAAGGCCTGTGTCCGATAATTCATTCATAAAATTTTCTTTTTCAAATGTAAAATGTGTGAAATTCGTCCTTGGGAACACAAAACACTCCCAAATTCAGTTATAGAAATTATTACAGCATGCTGCAAACACGCAAAGTCGAAGTGCTCTTTAAAGACATTTTTTTATCACTAAGGTAATAATTAGATTTCGATTTTTGAATTCTAAAATCAAATTAAATTTTGCCTGCTGTTACTATTTCGGAAAAAATGCTAGCATGCATCTTTTACCTTTCTACACCCTTAAACGATATGAATCAGTTTCCTCCTATAAGGAAGCATCTTGGAATGGAAGGACTAGAGAGGGAGGCTTGTTGTTGCGTAATCATGCACAGCGGGTACCCGATAACTTCTATGTACTTGGCCTAACCGGTCAAATTTTCATTAAAAAAATTTCACTGTCCAGTACTGCTTACTTAGAACCGATTTTTAGTCCCAAAACTCGGTATCGGGTACCCTAACCCAGCCAATTTTACCAGGTATCTGACGCTGTTATATTTGAATTTATTGTAGCCATAAAAATATTCATAAAAGTAGTTGTAGTTTTGGAATTGTATTTCATCAGTTTCTTCAAAATCAAGCTAAAATATCGACTTTGGGGGCTACTACTTTTATACAAAACTTTAATACGGAGAAATATTAGTGAGCACCTTTGGAACCGAGAAATTGTTTGTTAAAGAAAGGTGTCCGCTTAGGAGAAAGATTAATTCAAAATAGGAACTCGACTTTTATGGACATAAAATTAGTAATCATAAGGAGAAACATTTTTCTAAGGTAACATAATAAAAAAATGAACGCGAAACAGCATGCGCAAATTGCGTCAACAACCGCAAATCTCGTCAATAGATAATTGTGATAAAAATGAAGACCTTTGCAGGAATTACGATTTTAACAATCACAAACATAATACAAACTAAGAAGCAAATCACTATGTATCAGATATAAATTGTGCATCTTATATATGAGCGTTTGGAAACGAGATAAAAAAAGACTTAACACTACTCTGATACCAACAAAAGAATTCAACTATTAGCAAATGTATAAGCAATTGTATTAAAAATAAATCTATCTATCTTATTATATAAAACGCTAACACGTACGTATGTATCAATAAAACCGATGATATTTCTTCTCTCGCGTTGGCAACAGTTTTCATTTTTAATTGATAGGATTCGGCGCGCAAGAGCACGTAGTGAGCATCATATGTCTAATCGGGTGAATTCTCACCGAATTATCAAAAAAAATTCTCACAAAATTATCTTCATCGAAGCCGATGCTTTACATCCGGCGTTCAGTACTATTTCATATTGTTTTACAACACATGGTTTTAGCCCTTTGGTGGGAAAGACTTTGAAGCAAAACTTTCAAAAGTTACTTTTCTCAACAACTGAAATTTAGGATAGTGTGATTAAGAAATATATGCGAACTGTTTTCAATTTCAAATTAATATTGAAATGCACAGGTTAAGAATTTTCTACGGTGAAAAGTTTTCGGAACTTCAGTGTTCAAAAAAGTATACAAAAGCTAGACATTAAGAACGTATCCAATGAGCGAGCAAAGCGAGCATCGGTTTGCGAAGCAATCCGAAATGAACTGCAAAAGCAGTTCCTGGGGTTGGCGAGCGCCAGCGAGCAGGGGGCGAAGCCTCCTAGTATTATATAAAACAAAGCAAAAGTATTTATTTCTTTTGTCCCTCTTTCCGTAAACAATGAAAAACATTATTATAATTTAATATTTTCTATTTCCTTACTTCTTCACGGAGAGATGCTACTATGATTTTATGACTAAGATGAGATTTATAACTCCCTTATTTTCCTGCTCCTCACTGAAATAAACTGACAATAACGATTTTGGCCGTGCGTCGGCAGTGAAACATTCCCGCTGTCATTTTTAATTCTTATGACGTCAGAAGTGACATCATCTATGACGTCATAAGATCTGTTTCTTGAACATAGAATACTACTTCCCTTTGCAGGCGATTCCTTTAGCACCTACATGATACAAGGTTTTGATGGGAGCAGATGCAAGAAGAGGTTGCATATTTAAAAGCTCCCCTCTCCTCCGTAANGACGTTAAGAACGTATCCATTGAGCGAGCAAAGCGAGCATCGGATTGCGAAGCAATCCGAAATGAACAGCGAAAGCAGTTCCGGGGGTTGGTGAGCATCAGCGAGCAGGGGGTGAAGCCTCCTAGTATTATATAAAACGCTAATGCGTATGTATCAATGAAACCGATGATATTTTTCTCGCGTTGGCAACAGTTTTTATTTTTAATTGCTGAGCTTCGGCGCGCAAGAGCACATAGTGAGCATCATATGGCTAATCTATATTATATAAAACGCTAATACGTTTTAATTGATAGGCTTCGGCGCGCAAGAGCACGTAGTGAGCATCATATGTCTAATCGGGTGAATTCTCACCGAATTATCAAAAAAATTCTCACAAAACTATCTTCATCGAAGCCGATGCTATACATCCGGCGTTCAGTACTATTTCATATTGTTTTACAACACATGGTTTTAGCCCTCCGGTGGGAAAGACTTTAAAACAAAACTTACAACAGTTACTTTTCTCAACAACTGAAATTTAGAATAGTGTGATTAAGAAAAATATGTGAACTGTTTGCAATTTCAAATTAATATTGAAAACACACGTTTAGAAATTTCTACAGTGAAAAGTTTTCGGAACTTCAGTGTTCACTCAGTGGGAACGTATCCAATGAGCGATCCGAAATGATCCGAAGCAATCCGAAATGAACTGCGAAACCAGTTCCGGGGGTTGGCGAGAGTCAGCGAGCAGGGGGCGACGCTTCCTAGTTTTAATATAATACTCTTCTAAGCAACGAATAATGCCGCAAACATCAATCAACAAATTAGTTTCGTAATTTAACATAACTGTTTTCTTTTTTCTTAACTTATATTCTTTTTAATTTTTATGAACTGGAATTTTAATCAACACTGTAAAAAAATTTATCAATTAAAATGCTTTGAAGATTATCAATATCCCACAAATTAGTTTACAGTGCAGTTTCTATTTTTCAACATATAACATCTTTTCATAATATATCATTACATATCAAGAGGTATATAAACCGAAATCTGTCATTATTGCTATCCACTTTCAGGTGTATTGAAGGATGCAATAGAACTTACATCTTTAATGCAAACACACAATCAATCTGCAGAAATAATTATCAATGCGCCCTTAAATGCCCATCATAGTTTATGGGGACACTCAAATATTGTCTAATAATCAAATATTGACTAATAATCAAATATTGACTAATAATCAATTATTGATTAATATGTAACAATAATTCTAATATTCTTTTTTCACAAAAATTTAAATTGCACTAATCTAAAAAGAAGAAAGAAAAATATTAGGAAATAGTTGCTAATGAATATTTTAACGATAAATTTACATAAAATTCATTTTGTCAAAAAATTGCAATTTGTTATTTTCATTTACAAAAATTTCACCAAGTTGGTTTTATTTATGTAAATAAATTCAGAAAAAATACTATTCACCTTTTGTTTAATTGAGACAAAATTTATTATAATTTATAATAACTGGAAAAAAAGACATTTGGAATACAATATCTAATTTAGTCCCCTCATTTACAGAATAAATTGCGGTATATTTAAATATTAGAAGAATAATTAAATTTTATTTAACAATATATTCTTTTCAAAGAGTTGTGACTCAAAGAAATGTTTTATACACATAACATATTGAGACTGTTTCTATTTATTTATAATATCCCAACATTCTATAGTGGATTGAACTTGTGTGATGAAATTAAAAAAAAAATTCCTATATTCAACAATTGTTGATGAAGCAATAGAGAGTAATAATGATATAATTATTTCACTCCGAGCTCCATTCAGGAAATAACTAAATTTTTACTCCTCAGCTATTGTTTCATATATCCTGAATAAATTTTAATTTGCTGTAAGTTATTCTGAACAATTGGCATAGTTCCCTTTTAAAAACTGTAAGGATAATTGTTAAAAACAATATTTATAATAATATTCAATGAATAATTGTGTGTAGTAAGAATGATTGCTCTACGAAAGAATTCTTTTTTTGTTGTTTTTATGTAAATACCTGATATAGCCTGATTCGGGTATGAGGATTTCGAATCTGATTAATTTCTCATTAACAAATCGAATGGCAGACAACTAATGGATTGTTTCATATTCAATTGAAAATTTGTTGACATTTCTTCTTGAAGAAAAATCTTGGCTTTTAGTTTAAGAAAAGCATTTTAAGAAGAATGAAGTATAATTTTTATACCAAAATAACACTGAAATTTTTGTCCATTAGAATAAAAATATATTTTTAACATTTAACTCAACAGGACTAGCAGGGGTCATTTTATGACTCCATGCATTCCAGAAGTCTTAGAAAACATTTTCTATTGATAGCTGATTTTTCCATCTTTATCTGTCTTTTTTGAATAATTATAGGACATTTCCGTTATGTTCCTTTCTTCTATTCGGATTTTATCAGTTACTAGAATCTGGCAATGACCTCGCTCGACTTCCGAAAAGGATTTTATTTCTCATGGCTAATGTGTTTTACTCTTGTGTTTTATTTTTTCACAGCTAATGTGTTTTAATGTGTAATATTATTTTTCATTTCCAATCAAAGTGATCCTACTTGTTAGCAAGGTTAATGAAAGTTCTGCAGCATTAATTGCAAGAACTGCTTTGAAATCAAACAAAAATCCACTAACTATAAAGAAACCGACGACACTTCATCAATGATCTGTCTTTTTTACTTATTTGTGATCAACGTCGGCACACGTGCGAAAATTGAAATTAAAAATTGCTTCAAAAAGAATTTTGCCCTAGAAATAGTTAATTACTGAAACCTACAATTTGTGCGTATATTTTGTTTGCAAGGAACATTTGATTTATTTATACATATTTTTATTTGTCGCACAATGTATTTGTCTCCAAGAAACGGAAATATTAATAAAATTTGAAATATGCATTCATGTTTGGAGAAAACAATCATATGGAGTTAATATAATAGTTTATATGATAATTATCGAAGAAGTAAATATTATTACGTTTTATAAAATTTCACAGCACAAAGAAGAGTAAGAAGCAAATAATTAAGCAATTTGTAGTCAACGTATAAGTTTAAAAGTTTTATATTTCCAAAAAACACAAAAACGTTTTGAGCAGATTGTGCTTGAATATAACCGCTCGTTTAAAAGGCTTGCATCCTCCCGGGATAAGTAAAAAATTAAGAAAATTTCTGTTGGAAATATATTTTCAATCATTGAATAATTATGATTTTCAAACCTAATTTGAAAATGAATTTACTATTCATTAAATTTTAAATATTCTTAACATTCACCAAAAGGTAAAACATATTCGGTGGGAAAAATTTGATCGCCAAAAATACTTATGATTTCTAAGCAAATTTAATAAAAAAAAAAGCTTTCGTACTTTAAATTTTAAATGTACATAACATTTAATAAAAAGAACGTTTTTGTTGGAAATAAATTTTTTACCATAGAAAAATTTTCAGTAACAGTTAAATCAAAAAGAATAATAACATAGATTTAGATTTCGCTTAAATATTAACATTTCTTATATCTTATTTGGTGAAACAATGACGTAACTGATAATTACTCTAATTATCAGTTACATCATTGTTTCAATAAATGAGCGTCATGTTTTCTTTTCTTTCTTTATACTTTTTAAACAAATTATCTTTTTTCAGATTTAACTCCTCTTTAGAATCATGTATTCAAGGAAGTTAGTTCAGAAAATTAGGAACATTTAAATTTTCTAAAGCATAAAGGAACTATCGAGAAGTTTAATATAAGAGTTCAGAAAATAATTCCTATTACAATATTAACTTTTGCCTCATTAAAAACATTAAAATATTTTTTTTAATAAAGTGCCTAATGTTTTCATAATTTTTTTAAATAAATGAGTCATAATTTTAAGAATTTTTAAAACGCATTAAAAATATCCAAAAAATTTATAATAAAAAAATTCCTTTACCCCCATATCAATCGCATGGCTGTTACTCGTCTTGGACCTTCGCTTTTCGAGCTTGATTCTGTTCTCTTTTGCATTCTAAATTATTTTACCTTTCCGTCAATACGAAGTATCGAACACTTTTCTTTTTTTCTTTTTTTTTCCTTTTCTTTTCCTTCAATTTTTTTCCCAGCTAATTGATGTTATTTCACCACCGCTCTCTTCATTTGAATTGAATTTGAATCCCAAAGATTTTCTTCTTTTTTTTATTTCTTCTCCGAAAAATATTTTCTCTTCAAAAGAAACTTATTCAATCGGAACTTTTAGTTTCACTATTGAGAAACAATATGCGATACCAACGTAGAAAAACATTATTAAAAAAAGAGGAAATATCTTCTGATGTTGTAGACTTTAATTTACAATTTAAAAAAGGTGGGGATTTCTTTATGAAATGTGGTGAACCGATCTCATAGGGAACTTTAGAAACATGTTTCTCAGGAACATACTTTTTTAATAACTAACATATTAATAATTTTTCGAGTTCTGCTTAACTAGTTTATTTACCAATTAGATAAAATTAGATAAAATAACCATAATTCACGATACCCCAAAAATATAACTGTCAATCTTAAGATTTTTAAGAATTTCTTATTCATCAAAGTTAAGTAAAAAAGAATAAAAGGTAACATTTTTTTTCAATTAAAGTCTTGAATGATATTTTTTCTTTAGATATGAGACAAAAAAACGTAGATTTTTTTTATATTTAATAGCCGTCGTTGAAGTCAGTTTTTTGGGATTACGACTACTAATGTTTAACTCCGAAGCCTTCCAATTTTGAACCCAATCCAGAAGACAAGGGAACTCTTGGATCAAGTATTGGGAGAAGTTTGCCTTAGTGGAGGACTTTTTTATGGAAATAACCCACATTTGTGCTACATGGAGAGGAAAGCCACGAAAACCTCTCACGGTTATCCTGACGGCAATGGGACCCTAACTCATAATCCGTCTACCACTGAGGATATTTTACGTCAACACTGTGGCCAGTGCAAGAAGGGTGCGAGTTTCTTATCAATCAGTCATCGCTGGGATTCGAACTCGGGTCACCTCATTAGAAGGCAAAAGCTCTATCCTCCGAGCCATAAAAAATGTAGATTGAGAAAATTCTCGCGACATTTTTCGTATTTCATGCGTGTGTATGTTAAAAACAAAATGTGAGCAAAATTGCTTGGATAGTTCTTGAGATATAGAGCTTTAAAAAAGCATTATATATTTAAAATTCTATTTCTTAGGAGCTATTCGACGCGTTTGATCTTCGCTATTTCCTGATCTGAATTGTGCTGACTATGTTTAAACTTGGCAGCGGATTATAAGCCGTACTTAAGTAATTTAGAACACAAGCCTACATGTATGTACACACACGCTTCCCAGCAGATCACCGAAGTCAAGCATCACTGGTTACGGTCAGTGTGCGGGTGGGTGACCACTTGGATCAGTCTGCGTAGGGACCGAGGGTGTGCGGTTTTGGTCCTCCTTAAACTGTGCTACCGTAAAGTGCTCGACTTCACGCGCAGATCGTCGGGCTAACGAAGCGGGGGTGCCATCCCCTCCGCAGAGGATCAAAATTGTGATGGCATGTCTTCGGATCATCCTCCGGAATGTTTCCCAGACCGTCGGCAATAGCCCATTGTGCAGCTCTAGTGCGACGTAAATTAGCAACAGCAACAACAACTACATGTATGTACACGCCTATAAATAAACAAGTGTGCTCAATTACATAAGTACTGCTTATAGGCCTTTGTCAAGCAGAAAGACAAATAGTAGGGGAGAGTGGGGTCAATTGTAACAAGGTACGATTGTAACAGAGCAAAAATTTCGAGCGTCGTGTTCTAGATTTGGTTCCTAGGTGGCGCACAAGGTGTATTTAATAAATCTACATGTACACCCCTGCTGGCAACCATTTTAATGTACTTTTGAAAGAGTTACATCACAAAAGATATTTTCAAGCTACGTAAGTACTTTTTTTGGTATTAGAATATTATATTGTAACAAAGTAATTCTGTTTAAACAAATAAAAGTTATTAACCGAATATGTAAGTGGACACCTTAATTAACATTTCAATAAAAAAGAATTAATTTTTTTTATTAACTAGCAATGTTTTTAACAAATAAAGCTGAATTGGCGTCTTAGGGACGATTGTAACAATAAGTAAAGGGACGATTGTAACAGCTAAAAATAAATAACCTTATGTTTACAAACCATTACTTAAATCTTTAAGAACCACCAATAGTTTTCTATATCATTTATATTATTTTGCATGTGCATTATTTTATTTGTCACCTTTCACAGCATAAATTAAAAATTTTAAACCCCTAAAGTTAAAAGTTTAACCCTTTAGGTCTCCGCTCATTATTATTTTTACTCCTAAAATATCACTACTACTTTGATCAATAAAAAAATATATCACAACTATGATAATATGTATCACAACTATGATTAACTATGTTTTAATTGAATTTATGAGCTGTTACAATTGACCCCGTAAGTGGGGACAATTGTAACAAGTGCACGACTGTCAAAAATTGTTAATAACTAATATAATAACATTTAAAATCCGGTATTTTTTTTTCCAGTAGAGGATAGACTACTTTACTCGTCTGTCAATTAATGCTAATAATATATTGGATTTTTTGTTAGTTAAAAATAGTTAGGTAAAAAATGTTACAATTGACCCCACTCTCCCCTACAATTTAGAGAAGGACAGCACGAAGATACACCCAATGTTACCTTGGGATTATAACCCGCTCCTTCACGCTACAGAGCATTTGGTGGGCGATACTGTTCTGCCCGGGTAACTCGGGGAAAATAATTAAATTCGTTCAAAAAATTTCAGTGTTTTCAGGAATTAGAATCTGTTTTTAAAAATGTCCTTCAAGCTTCAAAATTTCATTTAAGTTCTAACAAACGGGAAAAAAAATTCTTAAACTATTATTGCGAAAGTATGTGCTAATAGTTTCATGTCCCATAGTCAACGAAGAACTTTACAATAGAATCAAGCACTTTTTCAATGCAAAAATGCGCTTGACTATAATGCATGACAGTAGTCTTTTGACTAAAATCATACTCTTTTCCTGTTGTATTGGCCCTATTTCAATTCTGCAATTATTCTATGATACTCGGTTTTCGATAGAACTTGAACCAAGTGCCTATTCAACATTTCAAATATTCAGCAGTGAGAAATTAGCTAGTAAATTAACTAGTCCTAATGAACTTGGTAGCACTGACCTAAGACATACAGTTTGTAATGGAATCCTAAGTTAAAGTACTGTGGATTATTCTTTTTAAAATTACGCTTACTTTATTACTCAAGTACAATTTGATGAAACTTCAGATACTAACTTTTGTTACTCTTAAAAGTAATCAGGCTACTAATCTGCACTCTTCTCTATTTCAGAAATCACACTTTTTTTATTAATTTAATACTGGCACAGCAGAAAGAAAAGAAGCCGAGGTAAATTTCCGACAACTTGCATATGAGGAGGTCAGCAGTTCGTTCCCCAAATCATTAAAGGTACAGTACAGTACTTTTTTAGGTCGCCATAAAGCTTGCGACTTGATCCAACAGTAACGTTATTTCTATTTTTTCACTTGTGAGCTTTAGTTTTCTTCCAAGGCCTAATAAAACGAATTTGATCCTGGTTTTATTTTGTTTGTCTCTTGCTTTCTTTACTCATCTGTATCTTTGCCAACAGGAATTTACTTTAACGGGGCCTCCCTGGCCTAGTGGTCTCTAGGTTATACCAATTATTCTGCAGCGTGGAAGTATTGGATTCGAATACCGACGATATCTTGAATGCATCCATGTGATGTCCTTCTCCAACAAGTGTTGTCTGTTCAACTACAAGTACTACATGCCAAGAACATATAAAATTTACTTTGATAGGTAGGTAGGTAGGTATTTATTTATGTCACACTAGAGCAGCACAATGGGCTATTGGCGACGGTCTGGGAAACATTCCTGAGGATGATCTTAAGACATGCCATCACAATTTTGATCCTCTGCGGAGGGGATGGAACCCCCGCTTCGGTACCCCCGCCGCAGTGGTCACCCACCCGCACACTGACCGCAGTCAGTGATGCTTGACTTCGGTGATCTGCGGGGAACTGTGCCTAACGATCAGTCCACTGCGGGACTCGAAATCACTGAAAAACTGCAGCTTTTACTAAACGCTCTCTAGAAAAATATTAGCTCATTTATTAATGATAAATATTTTGAGCTGAAATAACTATTTAATATATCGATTTTACTTCAAAACCGCATTATCAATCTTTTTAACAATGATGATGGGGCCCCCCTGTCTGAGCGGTATCACTCGAAAAACGCTGTGCAAAGCGTGGAGGAAGCTGGCTCGAATCCCGCTCTTATCCTGGATGTATCGACGTGCTGTTCTTCTATATATTGTGCTATCTCTCCTTCTATTTGGCGAAGATTTATTAGCTTAAATGAGCACACAAACCTGCAGATGTATGTAATTCCAATAAATATTCAAATAACAATAATGATTCGTTTTTGAGAAATTTCTGTCGAGAAGGTTGGCAAACTGCAGCAGTACTGTGACAGAGATTATCGCGAGTTCGTATCAAAAAGTTTAAGAAAAATCTTAACAATTTCAATTTGTTGTTGTAGTTCATTTACGTCGCACTAGAGCTGCACAATGGGCTATTGGTCTGGGAAACATCCCTGAGGATGATCCGAAGACTTGCCATCACAATTTTGATCCTCTGAAGAGGGGATGGCACCCCCGCTTCGGTAGCCCAACTACCTGCACGCGAAGTCGAGCACTTTACGGTAGCACAGTTTAGCGAGGACCAATACCGCACACCCTCGGTCCCTACGCTGACTGATCCAAGTGGTCACCCACCCACACACTGACCGCAGCCAGTGATGCTTGACTTCGGTGATCTGCTGGGAACCGTGTCTTAACGATCAGTCCACTGCGGGACTTCAATTTGTTAGCATGGAATTCCTTAACGTCACACAGTGAACTGATTGTAAAAAGACGGTTCCCATTAGAAAACCGAAGGCGCACATCATTGGCTGCGGTCAGTGAGCGGGTGGATTACCACTTTAATCAGCCTGCCTAATGACCGAAGGTGTGCGGTATCAGCCCTCGTCAAACTATTCTACCGTAAAATTTTCGACTTCATGCGCATTTCGTCGGGCTACCAAAGAAGGGAATCCAACACCTCTGCAGAGGATCAAAAATTACGCTGTTTTCGAATCATCCTCAGAAGTGTTTCCCACACAGTCGCCAATTGCGAATTGTTTAGCTTTAATGTGACGTCAATAAAATACCTACCTACCTTTTACGATCATACCACAGTGGGATTATGGATTAGAGGAATTACCCAAGTTTCTTATTAAACTGTTACCCAAACTTTGTCGAAACAATCACAAATCTGTAGCTCAGAGAGGCACTAAAGAGCCTCGAACCCTTTATAACAAGCTTTCAACTTGATAGGAAATTTGACAAACAACTTCAATGATATTGACCGCTTGAACTATATGAACTATATGAAATTTCAATGTTCCATCATCATGTTACATAAAAAAAATTACAAATATTCAAAACTGTAAAACTGAACTTTCATTGTGTAACCAAGCATGAACTACTTCTTAATGATCTTTGTAAATAGTATACATTGATACGTATAAGGCTTGACCAGGGAGACATTCATTTCTTACATGCATGTTCAGTTTTAATTTAAAAGAATTTTAAAATGTTAAATACTGTCGTTTCCTTCTAATATCATTCCTGATTTTCTTTAATGAGTATTTTTATGCTTAAATTGTATGCATTTTATGGACTTTTTCCAATAAGTTTAAACTCTTAAACATGTTTTTTTTAATGAATTATGAATCCTGAACGTGAAATTGTTTACTTATTTGAAATCCTGAAATCATAAATTGTATTTCAAAGACTAGACGTTCATAATTTTACATAACAATATTTTACTCTAAACAATAATTACAATTTCAATATGCATAAATATTATGAATAAAATGCATGATTATTTATTTTCGCATACTTGTAACTTTGCATTATTATTATGAGTAAATAATAGAAAATTTTGAAAAATATCAAAATTTAATAACATACTTTTCCTTTTTTTCTCTAAGTTAAATAGGATATGCATATTAAACTTTTCAGCACGATTTTTGTTTAATTCTTTCTTAAAAGATAGTCAAATTTTAAAAATGCTTGCTTGAAAAAAATTTAAAAGTCAAAACTCTAAATAGTTTAAAAATAGGTTTCTGATCCAAAAATTTTGAGTGAATTTGCGATTTGTTTCAGAATCTTAGATCCTGTGCAACTTTATAAGAAAAGGAAATTTTCAAATATAAACACATTAAAATTTTTATGTATTGAAATATTTAACTAACATAAGCTTGAATTCCCAAATTGTTTCTTCGCCTAATTTGTATGAAAAGAAAAAAGTTTTGTTTGGAAATATTTATGTATTACAAAGTAAACAAAATCATTATTGATCAATCAAACAATTAAAAAATTACTTTTAATTATCATTAGTTTGTTAATCATAAAAACAAAGTATGCACTGTACGTTACATCATTAATAAATAACAGGTAATAGAAAAACCTTTGTCAATTAAACATTAAATAGTAACTTAAACCAAACTTAACTTGTGACTCATGACTTCGCCGTTTTTCCTTCCATCTCATGATGGCATTAATTTAGCACAATTGTATATTTCACTTTAATTGTGATCAGAGAATTTGCTTTTATAATTCCCAATATTAGTGATGGATAGGCATAATGATGCTCTGGAAGTACGAATTATAAATAGATCAACATTGAAAGTTCGTTGAACATATATTTATGCACAAATTCAATTTTTAGCAAATCACCCATTGTCCTTTCCCATACATGAATCTGCTTGATGCAATTACTGATGCTTGAACCAATGGTCAAAAATCAAATTGAAGTGATGTCTTAGAGACAACAAGTTCAATCACTTTTTAGCAATCGGTACTCCATCTAGTGACAACATGTATTTTGCCCGCTTGTCTAATTTTCTCCAAGAGTGATCGAAGAATTGATTATTGTTTTTAAAATACCTGATAATATGAGTTATGTACATAATGGCATACTGGGGAGCTGAAAGTACACCATAAATGTAAGCTAATGCTGAAAGTTCCGCAATTAGAGAGCATATCTCGATAAATGTGTCTGATCTGTAGCGATTCATACAGAAATCCACAGTAAGTTGTTCTTCTAACTTTTTGAAGTTGCCCAAGTCTATTTGTTGATGCTTAAACCAATAATCGAAAATCAAACTAGCCTCTTGTCCAATCTTATTATCAATAATGTGTTCAATCACTTGGCGAACATTTGTTGTAAAATATGCTTCTACTTCATCTGGTTTGATGAAAGAACTTGGTCGACATTCAGGTAAATATTGATGCATTACACAAGATACGAGATCAAAAGAAAAAATGTATTCCTCCTTAAAATCAACATCAATCTGAGACACCATGCCAAATTTGAAAATAAAATGTAATCATTTTTGATCGTAAATTTTTCAAAGCTAGTTTCATTTTGATCATAGAATAATAGCATTGCTGAAAAAAAAAACAATTTTGCTTTCGATTTTACTAAAACTGCGGTTTCAGTTAGTAACTTTTAACTGACAATGATCACATTTCAGCAAAATCAGGGTGAGATTGAAGATTAAGATCTTGAACTGTTACAACGAAAATCATAAATTTGTAGTTCGGTTTCGGTTGTGAGGCAGTGAATGTAGCTGGTACCAATCGTATTCTGATTTAATTTATTTTATTTATGCTTTAATAAGCACACAGGCCTGCAAATGAATATATTGCAAAAAATATTTTTAAAAAATATGCGGGAGAATGTGCTTAATACTAATACCGGCTCATGAATTCTTGTCAAGTAGAATAACGGATAACTCAAATTAAAGGATACCACATAGATATATCCAGAGTTACGGAAGGACTGCTTCAAAATGTTTAGCGGAAGAGTGAAACCACTCGGCTATGGAGGACCTGTTGTAGAACTTACATGGTCAAACCTGACAAGTTGTACAGTACTGATTGTTAAGACATCATCAATCTCAGTAGATCACAGAAGTCAAGCAGCACTGGCAGAGTTCAGTGCGCGGGAGTGAGACCACTTTGATAATACGGCATCAGTTCTTTTTAAACTGTTCTACGGAAAAGTGCACGACTTCGTGAGCAGATCATTAGGTTACCAAAATGGGGGGAGCCAATCCCTCTGCACTAGATCAAAATTATGATGCTATGCCTTTGGATAATCTTCAATAATATGTTTTTTAGACCATCGCCAATAGATCACTGTGCAACTCTAGAGAGGTGAATGTAACGTATTACTAGCATCACTGACTGCAGTCAGTGTGCGGGTGGGTGATCACTTGGATCAGTCTGCGTAGGGACCGAGGGTGTGCGGCATTGTTCCTCGTTAAACTGTTCTACCGCAAAGTGCTCGACTTCGCGTGCAGGTCGTTGAGCTACCGAAGCGGGGGTGCAGTCCCCTCTGCAGAGGATCAAAATTGTGATGGCATGTCTTCGGAACATCCTCAGGGATGTTTCCCAGACCGTCGCCAATAGCCCATTGTGAAGCTCTAGTGTGACGTAAATGAACTACAACTACAACGTATTACTACATCTGAAATAAATTTAGCTGACAAAACTACTCGTTGTATGTCAAACACCAAATTTGCTGAGAGAATGAATAACAAAAAAAAAACATTCTCTCCTTCTTTTTAACTGCTTCCATGTAGGTTTTATTTGAATTATGATTAAGAAGTTCTTGATGTGTAGACATCAATTGAATTTGCGTACCAAAGGAAATGATCCTTTGTTGTTGTTGTTACTTTACGTCGCACTAGAGCTGCACAATGGGCTATTGGCGACGGTCTGGGAAACATCCCGGAGGATGATCCGAAGACATGCCATCACAATTTTGATCCTCTGTGGAAGGGATGGCACCCCCGCTTCGGTAGCCCGACGACCTGCACGCGAAGTCGAGCACTTTACGGTAGCACAGTTTAACGAGGACCAATACCGCACACCCTCGGTCCCTACGCAGACTTATCCAAGTGGGTCACCCCCCCGCACACTGACCGCAGCCAGTAAAGCTTTTCTTCGGTGATCTGATGGGAACCGAGTCTTAACGATCAGTCCACTGCGGGACTCATTAAACTAAGGGAATAAAAGCTGTTATTTGAAGTGGGACGAACTTTTCTAGCATAATTTCTTAATTCAAAAGCTAGAATTAATTTTAGGGATCATGAATTTTAGCTAGCAATTTTATTCACAAAAATCTATCATATATTTGAAGCACAAATCATTTTCGTATATTTAGTTCATGATCAATTTTTAAATATCTGCCTCCAATTAACAACATTGCAATATGAGTTCCAAGTAGGAGAATAAGGGAGACATACAAAAATGGTTTGAGAAACGCCCCGCTTTGTCTTTGGTTCTTAAAATGGTGGAAGGACTATGCCCCACGTATGCAATAGAAAAATAAGGTATAACAAAACAAATGGCTACTACCAGGTGCTAGGTTTATATAACATCTAAACATTACTGACAAATTTCGCACGAAAGCCAAAAGCTATTCCACTTTTTTCTATTTCAGAGAATGCTGGTTCCTCAAAACATGGGTCCCGCAGTGGACTGATCGCTAAGACACGGTTCCCAGCTGATCACCGAAGTCAAGCTTTACTGGCTGCGGTCATTGTGCGGGTGGGTGACCACTTGGATCAGTCTGGGTAGGGACCGAGTGTGTGCGGTATTGGTCCTCGTTAAACTGTTCTACCGTAAAGTGCTCGACTTCGCGTGCAGGTCGTCGGGCTACCGAAGTGGGGGTGCCATCCCCTCTGCGGAGGATCAAAATTGTGATGGCATGTCTTCGGATCATCCTGAGGGATGTTTCCCAGACCGTCGCCAATAGCCCATTGTGCAGCTCTAGTGCGACGTAAATGAACCAATCAACCAATCCTCAAAACATGGCTCTTAGAAATATTACTTTGCGGTTCATAAAACTGCAAGGGTAGATAAAAGTTGTTAAAACGAAAAAATTTTTCTCAAAGAATGAGCGACAAGAGGGTGTTTGCTTAGTGAACTTACCACGAAAATGCCTTTCCAAACTAATAAGTTAAGCATTGTGGAGTTTTCTTTTTCCTTTTCTATCTTCCGATTTCTCAAACTTAGTTTTTTTTTTCTCCAGAAGCATCCCAAAAATGCCATGTACGGAACGCCCATTGAATCACAGAAAGACATTGGCCTACAAATTAACATCACAACTGGACGTGAGCCGACCGACCTGCGTAGGGGACAGGGAACTTTCCTTGTATCAGATAGGTTCTGGGTTCGAATCCCGGGCGAGGCATGGATGCTTCTTTCTCTCTGTGTGTTCTACGTCCTTTCTCCTTTATGTGAGCGAATATGTGTGAATATGACCTTCCCTATAAACGGGTTTGTGGTTGGGTGAGTGGTGTGGCAGAAGTCGAATTCCTGGCCATAGATGGCGCCACTGAAAAAACAGGAACAATCGCACCCCCTCTGCCTAAAACAGGTACACGACAAAAAAAAAAGAAAAAAACTGGACGTGAGTGAAATGCCAGGAATTTTTTAATGACTGCATCGTTCGTTTTATCACTGATGTGAAGCCAATTTTGTACCTGTTGGTTTGATTTTGGTAGTAAAGTTCTCATTAATAATGACAATTTATGTCTTTATTTTTTTGTCTCCATTTTCGCAAAGTGATTGTCCTCTCGCCGCTTGCTCTCAGGATTCCGACCCCTTCTTGTTTTGAAAATTTTGTTTGATTAAATTCTATCATCCTTTAGAGTTATGACTATTAGTTTTCTTATATTTTGTGTAACAATCTTTATTGCTTTATTGAAATAACATATATTTGCAGGCCTGTTTGCTCAATTTAGGCTTATAAACCTTTGTCAATAAAAGGACATATAGAACAATTTAGAGAAGGACATCACAAAGAATACATCCAGGGTTACGGCGGGATTTGAACCCGCCAGCTCCACGCTTCACACTGCTGGCGGGTGAAACCGCTCGGAAAGGGAGGCCCCTAATATCAATCGGTACTTAACATTTATTGATGGTGAGATATTGGTGTTGCCATTCGTTTGTAAGCTATCAAATTCTTCAGTGATTTCGGTAAATAAACCTGTCGCAGTCTCGGATCTTAGTTTTACACAATCTAGTCAAAGAATCTTCGTGGAAGTGGAAGAATTAGTATTGTGCTCCACTTCAAAAAATGTACTAGGCGTTACCTCTTCTGGCGAAGAATGAAAATCATCTATTATTCCCAGATACAGTGTTATGGACCAAATCAGTTTGTAACGCTATTAGTACGTTTAGATAAACATAGGAAAGAGGCACTTTGCACCAGATTATGTGACTTGATGATCAAGTTCGTTCACAATGTTGCATCACTTAAAATAGCATAATTTATAGTAATTATAATGTATTTTCTGTTTTAAAAAAGTTTAATAGGTGTTCCTTCTTCTAAACAAGAATGAGAACCACATGTTTTTCTCAGATTCTGACTATGAACTAAATCAGTTCATAACGCTTTCAGTACGGGTAGATAAACGTCCGACCGTGGATCTTGGCATCAAATTATGTGACTTGACTAAGTTCGTTCGCAATGTTGCATCGCTTAAAGTAGCATAATTTATAATAAATATAATGCATGTTCTTATTATTTAAAATACAATACATATATTACGGTGAACAATTTGTACTAAGTTTTACATATTGAAACTATAACTTAACATTTATAGATGAAGCTCTCTTGATTGAATATAACATGAAATTTTTTCTGTCTCTTTTTAGGAAAAGGAAAAGAAAAAACTTTCGCCATTTATAAAACTGCCACAATAAGATATAACTTTTTGGAACATTAGAAAACGGATTTCGATTTCATATTTTCCGGACAAGTCTTTTCATGATACCCTTTATTCCTCCAATGATAGGTACTTATTCTAAAATTCCTCGGAAAAGAAATGCTTAGTATAGATGAAAAACATTAAAATATATAGGCAATAGCCTGCAGCGTATTAAAGGACATTTTTCATTTCCCTTTTTGTAAAACTAGACAGTTTTATTTTATTTTAAGTGTTCAAAATCTTTCATCATGGTTTTCATGGATTTTTCAAATAAATATAAGAAGTTGAAAAAAATCACTGATTGTAGGGTTGTTTTACTTCATTTATTAAATTGCCAGATACTGCCAACTGGTGTAGAGATTGAAAAATAAACATAGCTCTGTATATAATAAAAATATTTTTTTACTTGTTTTAGCATGTAAATTTTGAGCACTCCGACTTGAAAAAATCATGAGCACGAGAAATACAGAGCAAAATTTTACCCGTCATTTCGAAAGGAGTAAAAATTAAGGAGTTAAACCATAAGAGCTAACAATATTTCCAGACAAAATTAACAAATGCATAATAAGAACTATGTGGCTCAGGAGACAGAGCATTCTCTTTTTAATAAAGTAACCCAAATTCAAATGGTCAATAAACGAATTTTGTAACTGGGTCACACCCACAACAATGCTGACATAAGAATATCACCCGTTGTTGACGGATAAAGGGTTTATAATTCACATGACATGGGAATAACCATCGGCGAAATTCGTGGTTTTACTTTCCATGAAACGCAAATGGTTAGTCTATCAGAAAGACCTTTACGAAAGCAAGTTTGTCCCATTGTTTGGTCTCTTGTCTTCTGAATCGGGTTCAAAACTACAAGACTACGGAGATAGTCGATAACTCAGAATCGAGCCGGCTTTTCTACGCCTATTATAAAATAAAATGTTATAATAAATATTTCTGTAATGAAAATAAATCAAAACAAAAATTTCGTTTTATAAAAGATATATAAATAATTTACAAGTAAATATCATTACAGTTTTTATTAATTTTGCATTGATTTTCGTTGGCAATTCAGGAGAAGCTTCTCTGTCCGAGGGGTAGTGGGTTCGCTTCTCGCTGAAACTCTGAATGTATCTTTGTAATGCTGTTGTTGTTGTTCATTTACGTCACACTAGAGCTGCACAATGGGCTATTGGCGACGGTCTGGGAAACATCCCTGAGGATGATCCGAAGACATGTCATCACAATTTTGATCCTCTGCAGAGGAGATGGCACCCCCGCTTCGGTAGCCCGACGACCTGCACGCGAAGTCGAGCACTTTACGGTAGAACAGTTAAACGAGGACCAATACCGCACACCCTTGGTCCCTACACAGACTAAGTGGTCACCCAGTGTGACCAGACTAAGTGGTCATTCTAAGTGGTCACCCACCCGCATTTGTAGTGTCTTTGTCAACTTGACTTCTTTAGGAACACATTACAAGGTGCGGTTTTATAAGCCGTACTTTGTAATGTGTTCGCAAAAATAGGTAAACTTATAAACAGGCCTCCCTGACCGAGCGGTATCACCCGAAAAACGCTGCGCAAAGCATGGAGGTAGCGGATTTGAATCCCGTTTTTTTCCAGGATGTATCATCGTGCTGTCCTTCTCTGTATTGTGCTGTCTGTCCTTCCATTTTCAAAGGTTCATAAGCCTAAATTAAGCACATAAGCCTGCAAATGTATGTTATTACAATAAACCAGTTAATTATTAAGTAAATAATAAGTTCGGGCCTCTTAGAATGGCTGATGTCTCAGACCACATGATGTGCAAAACGTGGAGGTGACAGGTTCGAATTACGCTGTTCCCTGGATGTATATTTGTGATGTCCCTATCTGCATTACACAATTTGTTCCACATTATAAAATTAAAAAAAATATATTTAAAAATTGAAACCTGAAAAGTGATTCTAACATTTTGTTAGGAATCGAACCCACTATATTTTTGAAATGGTGAGTGTAGCAGAAGAATAAAACCCATAGTCTCGAAAATCCCAGTAATTAAGAAGGAATTATTTGCCTGATTATTTTCCTAGGCAGGGAGATCAGCCTGTGAAGGGTTGCTTACCAATTTGATGAGCCTGTGAAGAGAACGAAGGTGCACAGTATTGTTCCTTGTTAATAATCAACTTCGTGCTCAGATCATTGGGTTTCCAGAAAGGCGGAGCCATCCCCTCTGCTAAGAACCAAAATTATGATGACATGTTTTCGGAGCATCCACAGGAATGTTTCTCAGACCGTCATCAAATAACCAATGGGACAGTTTTAATAAGACTTAAATAAAATACTACGATTATTTACATTGGTGATGTTAAAGTCTGTATTAGTTTTGTCCTCCTCTATAGTGATTCAGGACGTTAGCCACTAAATCACCTAGTCGAAATTTGCAACGAGTAATGTGCTGCCCCTTGAGCAGAAATAAATAGTTAATAACAAGCAAAAATGGGACCTCCCTGGAGCGGTATCACACACCATACTCTGCGCAAAGCGTGGAGGTCGTGGGTTCGAATCCCACTGTAACTCTAGATGCATGTCCTTCCCTGAATTGTTCTATCTGTCCTTCTACTCGACAAAGATTTATAAGCCTAAATTAAGCACACAAACCTGCAAATATTTGTAACTACAATAAGCCAGTAAATTTATAAATAAATAATGAGTTTGGGCCTCTTTGGCTGAGTGGTATCTCCTGCCAAATTCAGTGCGAAGCGTGGAAGTAGCGGTTTCGAATCTCGCTGTTCCACGGATGTATATTTGTGATTTCCTTTTCTGTATTGTACAATCTGTCATTCTACTTGACAAAGACTTTAATTGAGCATTCAAGCCTGAAAATGTTTGTAATTTCAATAAAGCGATGAAGTAAGCAAAAATAGAAGAACGGGACCTCCCCTGGCCAGCAGTATCCCCACCAAACGCTGTGCAAAGCGTTGAGGTAGCGGGTTCGAAGCCCACCCCTGACTGTATCTTTGTGCTGTCCTTCTCTGTATTGTGACATATGTCCTTTTGTTTGTCAAACGTTTACAAGCCTAAATTTAGCAAACAAGCCCTCAAATGCGTGAAATTCCATTTAACCAATAAAATAGATAAACAAGTGAGAAAATAGTAGAAATAGGTGGCCTCCCTGGCCGAGCGTTATCACCCGTCAAACACAGTGTGAAGCATGGAGGTGGCGGGTTCGAATCCTGTCGTAACCCTGGATGTATTCTTTGGGATGTCTTCTAAATTGCTCTATCAGTCCATCTACTTGACGTTCCGCAGTGGACTGATCATTAAGACACGGTTCCCAGCAGATCTCCGAAGTCAAGCATCACTGGCTACGGTCAGTGTGTCGGTGGGTGACCACTTGGATCAGCCTGCGTAGGGACCTAGGGTGTGCGGTATTGGTCCTCGTCAAACTGTTCTACTGTAAAGTGCTCGACTTCACGTGCAGGTCGTCAGGCTACCAAAGCGGGGGTGCCATCCCCTCTGCAGAGGATCAAAATTGTGTTATGCCATGTCTTCGGATCATCCTCAGAGATGTTTCCCAAACCATCACCAATAGCCTATTGTGCAGCTCTAGTGCGACGTAAATGAAGAACAACAACAACGTATTACTACATCTGAAATAAATTTAGCTGACAAAACTACTCGTTGTATGTTAAACAGAAAATTTGACAAAGGCTTATAAGCCTAAATTGTGCAAACAAGCCTTCAAATGAATGTAATTTCAATAAAGCAATAAAACCAGTAGAAATAGTCTTAACGCTGGCGTCTAAAAATATGGCGGAGTGTTTAGCTTTAGATTTTTCAAGAGACCTAATTGTTCACGTGTTCAGCTACTTTGATATTGTTTGTCAAGTTGATAATGATCCATTCGTACGAAATCAGATTCAGTTTATACGTTACACCCCACATCACGCCAATATTGTGTCTCGTTTTCTTAAAACAAAAGGCGTCGCCGTGATGGAACTTTTGGAGAGGCATCTTTATACGGAGAACATGGATGAAGATAAGTTCATTAGCTGTTTCGTAAAAGTTTTTGACATTTTTACTGCAAGTCCTAGAAGTACTAACAACTTTTTGAAATGCTGCAGTTTAGTAGCTGTGATAGCTGCATATTCTGTGAAGCATGGGTACCAGAATGCTGGAAGAGATGCATTGGTCTTCATGCTTTACATAACGCCGTATTTCCAAATGAGTAGAAAGTTATATTCATCAGCTTTTTTCAAAAGTAGTTCAACAAGAGACTTTCTATGAAAGTAATAGTTTTGTAGATTCCATTCGTGTAGAACTCTGTATTTTTAAGCTTGATCTTGCATTACGCCATACTTATTATAGCATGGTAACATAATGCTTAAAGTTGCCATGTTTTTCTATCTTAATATTGATGTTTCCTTCCACATAACCAAAACAAGTTATATTCATCATCTTTCTTGAAAGGTGCTTTAACAACAACACTTAATAGGCATTATTTCACCATTTCCATGTCAAATATTAAATTTCTAAAACTCCAGTAACCAACATGAATATCGGATTTCTGAAGAAATTTCAATCTTTTCCATTCATTGTGTGACTTATAGATTCCAAATGAGCAGTAACCATTTGCTTTTATTTTCGGAGACAATTGAAGTTGAACAATTTTTTTAAAAATTTCATGTGCATAATTTTTCAATTTCCATGTAGAATTGTGCATCCATGTAGAAGTATCATAATGCATATTTTAAATTTTAATTTTAATTTTAATGATTTATTTATGGTCATTTGTGTTTTATGTGCTGCAATTATAAGTAGAAGAGGAAATATTTTGAATCATTTGAGGCTTGTATTTTTATTGTCGCATTAATAATTTCAAGATTTTTTATCAATTTAAGTGTTTGTGTGATAATTTATAGATTCTTTATTAAAAATATTTCATTTATTGGGGTGATTTTTAAAATGTTATTCATTGATTTTATTACGTCATACAATATTTTTCGTAAAAGCAAATGTAACTAAATTTGTTTCGTCTTTTGTATAAGTAACGTGAGGACTCCATAGTTATGATTCAATTAATTGATAACTATTATGTTTATGTAAAAATACCTGTAAAAATACGATAATAAGCGATTTGATTTTAAGGAGCAAAAAGCTGTATAGGAAAAGTCTTGCAGTAACTCTGTTTCGATATAAAAAGTGTGAAAAAAAGACGAATTTATTAACTGTTGAACACATTTCCCAAACTTTTTAACATGGTTTTCTTTTAAAAGTATATTCATTATATGTGGTGCTACTAGACTGCAAAAAACACCCCACTCTTTATTGAAAAATGTACTTTATACTTGACGAAATCATAATCTTAGATTTCCGGAAAATAAATCTCTTAGCCAAAATCGATTTTTAAAAAAATTCGCTGAAACTTGAAGACCACGCGATTAAAATCATACAATATTAGAAGTTTTGAAGTGTTTTAAACTATCAAATCAGTTTAAAATTGCAAAAAGAAGCTCCATATTATCATACTTTTTAAACTTGGTTATATGATATTATGGTTAATCTTAAGTAGAAACGTGGTACAATTTAACACCATAAATTTGCAATTAATTTCCGATGTATTATTGATTAACGGTCTGGTATTCTAGAACAATGTTGAAACAATATTTTTAAGAGTGTTGTAGTGATCAAGTATCTTAAGTAACATTTGAAAAATCTTTTAATTTGCAAATATGCATTCTCTATCATAGGTTTTGGGGGAATAATATATTTTACATGCATCTTGGAGTAATTGTTCAATTTAAAAGCTTATTTTTCAAAATCTCATTAAATTTGTTTTCTTAAATCTTAAGATTGGAAGAGAGTGGTTGGCCTTCAATAAGAGTATAACAGTCCTGGTATGCTTAAGTAAAATTTCCTTCGATTTCAGTTTTTATTTTCATATCAAATTTTCAAATAATCAGTATGTTCAAATCCCAATGTTGTGGCACAACACTATTCCCCACTGCATAAACTGTACTCAGCATTGTTCAAACTTTCTTAATCTATAAAACATAAATAAGTCTCTTTTAAATTATGTAATTAATTTAAAAATCATTAAGATATTATAAATCGTGTTATGCACAGTTCTTAAATAATAAATTTAAAACTTTTTGTAATTTATAAACGTTTACAATTCAGGGAATTTAACTAAAATGAAATTATTTTTATTTGGTGACTATTAATTTGGTACAACTCTATTGTTTTCAAATTCAAATGTGAGAAATTAATTTAAAAAAGAATAAACAAATAGATATTAAATAAAAATGAATGGATATATATTAAAAGGAATTGAGATTAAAAATATTGAGTCCATCACTCTTAAATAAAATCGAGGATTTTTATAATGATGATCCATAGTAAGACCTGTACATGATAAGGCAGTACAAGACCTGTATTTATTTTTAAAAGAAACCTTTTAATCACTATATAACTTAGTCTGAACTTGGCAATAGCTTTGTCCATTTCTTCCAAAAGGAAATTCTGCTCATTATACATCGTATTCTATAGATATTTTAGACTGTTTCAAAGATACGAGGGTCATCCAGAAAGTAAGTTTCCCTATTTTTTCTAAACACAGTACTCACACTTTGAGGAACATATTTATTGGCAACAAGTACAGCAATGTTTCAGCTATTTTTCAACATAGCCACCACAAGAATTGAGACACTTGTCATATCGTGGGATCAACTTTTGTCTCTCTCTGTTGTAGAACTCTGCCGCCTGTGAAGGGAACCAGCGTGTGACAAACGTCTTCAACGGAACTGCAGAAATTGCGATGTGGCATTCAAAACAAGAGACGTAGAATGCTTACTGCAGTGACAATGCTCGTCCACATACGGCTCGACGCATAGCAGCTGTTTTGACGGAATTTGCTTGGAAGTTTCTCATCATCTACCCCCACAGCCCTGATATTGCTCCCAGCAATTTTCACGTTTTCTTGCACCTCAAGAAATTCCTGTCCTCCGGATGAGCGTTTTGGCAAACGACGAAAAGCTGAAGACGTCTGCCACACGCTGGTTCCATTCACAGGCGATAAAGTTCTACGACAGAGGGTATAAAGTTGATTTTTAAGTACGAGAATTGTCTCAATTCTGCTGGTGGCTATGTTAAAAAATAGCTGAAACATTGCTGTACTTGTTGCCAATAAATATGCTCCTGAAAGTGTGAGTTCTTTTTTTAAAAAAAATAGGGAAACTCACTTTTTGAATGCCCCTCGTGTATCAAACAAATTGGACATTTAGAAAGTTCTACCTAAAATTTTGGTATGTAACAAATGTTATTTATTTTATAATGTCATACATTTGCTGACTTGTGTGCTGAATTACATAAGTACGGCTTATAAATCTTTATCACGTGAAAGAACAGTTAGAACACTTCATAGAAAAAATAAAGATATCCGCTACAGATTATTAAGCGGATGATATCGCTCAACGAAGAAATTCAAACATGGCATCTGTTAGAGCCTCTCTAACAGATGCCATGTTTAAATTTTCTGTTTTCCTAAAATGTTCTTTAAAAGTAGTACAAAAATTCTATCATATCCCCCCCCTCTCTCTTTGTCGACGTTAGTCCCGCAGTGGATTTATCGTCAAAACATAGTCTACCTGTAAGTGCGCAAGTGGGAGACCACTTTGATCAGCCTACGAGGGACCCGAGGGTGTCCGGTATTGATCCTCGCTAAACTGTTCTACCGTAAAGTGTTCGACTTCGTACGCAAGTAGATGGGCTACTGAAGCCGGGGAGGCACATGCACCGGTTGAGCTGACCGGCAAAGTCCCACAGTGACATTTATTAAAGTCCCGCAGTGGACTGATCGTTAAGACACGGTTTCCAGCAGATCACCGAAGTCAAGTATCACTGGCTACGGTCAGTGTGCGGTTGGGTGACCACTTGTATCAGTCTACGTAGGGACCGAGGGTGTGCGGTATTGGTCCTCGTTAAACTGTGCTACCGTGAAGCGCTCGACTTCACGCGCAGGTCGTCGGGCTACCTAAGCGGGGGTGCCATTCCCTCCGCAGAGGATCAAAATTGTGATGGCATGTCTTCGGATCATCCTCCGGGATGTTTCCCAGACCGTCGCCAATAGCCCATTGTGCAGCTCTAGTGCGACGTAAATTAACAACAACGACAACATTTATTAAAATTAAAATATTGAAATATACATGAAATTGATGGCACCATTTCCAATATTACAGAGGTTCGGTTGAAAGAAATAACAGCTGAACGTAATACAAAAGGTAGATACAAAAAATTCGAGATCTGGAAGCAGGTCAAAAGACCTTTTGTAACAATTATATTTGATTTCTCGCTTATTAAATATACAATAAACTCCCATTAAAGTTTACAAATTAATTAAGAAATTTAAGACATTTGCACGAAGTTCCCTCACGTGCTGGAAGAATTAAAATCAGTTAAAATGGGTAATGAGTCACAACTACAAAATATGAGAAGAAAAGTTCTTAAAATTGAATCCAAAAGGGGAAATAAAACAACAATGTGATTAAAATACAATGGCTAAGACAAGGTACTAGATAAAGCAGTAAAGAAAAAAGAATTAAAAGGATTTGGATTAAAAGAGAAAGAAGAAAAATTTGGATTAAAAGTAAAATATTGAAATGGTTTCAAAATTAGATTAAAAATCAGTGGCTAAAACAAAATATTATCAGGTTTGTAAATGCAAATGTACCTCAAATTCTGTAAAATCACAAGAATAAAAATACTGCGTCAAAAACAAAACGTTAGTTAAAAAATAATAAGCTAAAAAACAATAAGGTTTGAAAATACAAATGGTCTAAGAAGGGCCGGAATAGCCGGGTTGGTAAGACACTGGACCCATGTCCAAGAGGTAGTAAATGGTGACTGATGTACGATAAATCTGTGGAGGCACAAAGTCCTCCATGTTCCCATAACAAATCAGTACCTCTTGGGGTAATGATCCAGGAGTTTCTTTGTCTTCCGGATTGGTTCAAAATTACAAGGCTGCGGAGTTGAACATTAGTAGTAAGTCAAAAAATTGGGTCGGCTGTTCAACGACGGTAACAAAATAAAAATAGTCTAAGAAGTGGGGACATCATAAAATTGGAGACATCAGTTAGAACATGGAGAGCGATAAAAGTCAACTAAAATCTTGATGGTATAAAAGCACCATCATAGTATTAAGTCAAACTCTGTAAGTCAACGCGATGGTAGGTTATAGGTCCATTAGAACTAAAAATGAATTTGAAACTTTCGCCAATAGCTCATAAATGTCAAATGCGATCAAAAGTGTATTTATGTTTCAGAATATACCTCTGATAGTTTAGTACGGGGCCGAGAAAAAATGTTTTTTCCATTAAATAAACGGAAGCATCAATCGCTTGTTTGATTTTCACTTGAACATTTGGGTGTATATCTCTTTTTCCTGATCTGTAGCGCAAAAGAAAAATCAACGCAAGCAACAAATAATTCAAAATTGAAGTCTGTATATATTTGTCATTTCTGTATAATAAACTACAGTTTGTGTGTGTTTGTGCGAAAAATATTTTGTTAAAAATAAATTTTATTCAATAGTTTTCTTAAGTTTTATTTTAGCGTTCCATTATTAATAGGAAGAAAAAAGTTGTAAAGCCACTTTTCTCGGAAACTACCGTGAAGCACTTATGTTTTTTTTCTTCTTTTTTTTTTAAATAAATAGCAGTGATGTCTTTTTCTAAAATGAGGTACCTATCCTAAAATTAAACGTAAGTTTATAAACTATTTTTTTTTCTGATTTAACCATTTATAATTTCTTTGATAATAAAAAACATTTAAAAATGTTTTACGGTAATAAAATAAAATATAGTCTAAGGGAATCTATTTTTTCATTTGTTACACGGTGTCGCATTTAGCTGATTTTAATGTCATAGTAGGACACCTAAGTCAAACACCACTAAAGGCGCTCAGGGAACGGATGGGTGACGACCTTGATCAGTCGGCATTGGGACCGAGGATGCATGATATAGGACCCCGTTAAACTGTTCTTAAACCCGTTACTGTTCTCCGTTCCCGTCAACTGTTCTCTTCCATAAATTGTTCGACTTCGTGCACACTCATACTATCAAAGAGAGGGAGCCGTTCCGTCTGCAAGGTCTTCGAATCATCCTCAGGGATGTTTTCCAGACCGTGGCCAACTGCCCATTGTGTAGATCTAGCAGGACGTAAATAAAGAATCAACATGTCTGCCTACATAATTTGCTTCACATACCTTTGGTTTTGGGCTCAATACAAAGTGCGACTTATAAACGCATGCAAAATTTATGAGCATATCGCACAAGTTAAAGAAGGTCATCACAATACTTTTAGAGTTAAGATGTATTCCCTTAAGTTTAATTAAAAAATTACATTCAAAATAAACTATTAACTAACAACATGAAAATTTTGATATTAAATTTTATTGTTACTCATATATTTATATTTATTGCTATTACATTATATTTATTGTTATTATATTTATTGTTATTATATTTATAAGTATGCAGGATGGTGTTTTCAAAACAAATATGGGCTTTGAAGTCTTAAAGATCTCTAAATATATATATATATATTAGAAACTTTAGCACATAAGATCCATATTTGAGGACGGTATAATCTAGCTGATGTGGCTTTGGGCCAATGTTCTAAAGGTCGAGGGTTCAAAAACTGCCGGCCGAAAACTTCCCATGTAAAAAAACAGCGACTGGAGCACGCCAAATCCTAATAGAACACAAAGACTTCCAAGTTCCTATAAAAATCATACCTCTGGGGGTACTGGATCGGATATTGATTGTTCTCTGATTCAAATGAAAACTTTACTCTTTGAATGTATTGTGTGTTAATGAGTCTTCTCTGTAAAACTGGCTGTGACGTATGTGTATTGCAAATGTCGTTTCTTGTCCCGAGATGGCGCCACTGAATCGCATCAATGTTAAATCTCCTTAATGGCAGAATATAGCTATAACCTCTTATAAAGAACTCGTCTCTCTAGTTAACAGTCTATACAATAATACTTTACTGCTTCATCCAGTCACTGTCCCGCAGTGGAATAATCGTTAAGACACGGTTACCAGCAGATCACCGAAGTCAAGCATCACTGGCTGCGGTCAGTGTGCGGGTGGGTGACCACTTGGATCAGTGTGTGCGGTATTGGTCCTCGTTAAACTGTTCTAATATAAAGTGCTCGGCTTCTCGTGCAGGTGGTCGGGCTACCGAAGCGGGATGCCATTCCCTCTGCAGAGGATCAAAATTGAGATCGCATGTCTTCGGATCATCCTGAGAGATGTTTCCCAGACCGTCGCCAATAGCCCATTGTGCAGCTCTAGTGCAACGTAAATGAAGTACAACAGCAACATCATCCAGTCACTCGCCCCATTGTAAAACACCGAAGTCAAGCGTCACTGGATGGCGTTAGTGTGCAGGTGGGTGACCACTTCAGTCTACGAAAGACCGAGATTTTACGACATATGTCCTCGCTAAACTGTTCTACCGTAAAGTGCTGGAGCCATCCTCGCGGCAAAGGATCAAAATTGTGATGACATGCTTTCGGATCATACCCTGGGATATTTCCCAGACTGTCACCAATAGTCCATTGTGCAGCTCCTGTGCGGCGTAAATAATCAATTACAACAACTAACACTCATTCAATCAATCTCTCTGATAATTTAAAGCGAGCTATATGTAACCGTCGTTGAACAGCCGACCCACCCAATTTTATAGCTTTACGACTACTAATGTTCAATTCTGTAGACCTTGAAATTTTGAACCCAATCCTGAAGACAAGAGAACTCCTGGATCGAGTATTGGGAAAAATTTGCCTTTATGGAGGACTGTTTGATGGAGCTAACCGGCATTTGCGTTAGATGGAAAGGAAGACCAGGATAACCTCCCATGATTAGCCTTACGGCAAAGAAACTCTAACCCATGATCCATCTACTACTGAGGATATTTCACGTCGGCACTGTGATCGGCGCAAGTCGGATGCGGAATTCGTATCGACCAGCCATCGCCGAGATAGAACCCTGGTTCAGCTCATTGGATTGTTGTTGTTGTTGTTAATTTACGTCGCACTAGAGCTGCACAATGGGCTATTGGCGACGGTCTGGGAAACATCCCTAAGGATGATCCGAAGACATGCCATCACAATTTTGATCCTCTGCGGAGGGGATGGCACCCCCGCTTCGGTAGCCCGACGACCTGCGCGCGAAGTCGAGCACTTTACGGTAGAACAGTTTAACGAGGACCAATACCGCACACCCTCGGTCCCTACGCAGACAGATCCAAGTGGTCACCCACCCGCACACTGACCGCAGCCAGTGATGCTTGACTTCGGTGATCTGCTGGGAACCGTGTCTTAACGATCAGTCCACTGCGGGACCAGCTCATTGGAAGGCGAATGCTTTGTCCCCTGACCCATCGCGGCTCTATGAGTGAGCTATAAGCGATAAACAACCAGTCATCATCATTATCTTTAAATCGTTTTCGCAAATCTATAGGGGCCTCCCTGGTCGAGCGGTATTGCCCGCTAAACGGTGCGCAAAGCGTGGAGGTAGCGGGTTCGAATCCAGCTTTTACCCTGGATGTATCTTCGTGCTGTCTTTCTTTATATTGTGCTATCTGTCCTTTTATTTGGCAAAGGCTTATAAGGCTAAATTGAGCACACGAGCCTGTAAATGTTTGTGATTCCAATAAACCAAAACCATTATTTCACTACATAATAAACACATCAGACATACGCGAGATACTATATGTCATGCAATACCTAAAATCGATCCGCTTACTATAATCACCCTCCACTTACTTTTTCTACCTTGTATATAAGCGAGCTATAAGCTGCAAACTACAAAAAGCTCCAAAAACTGGTCGTCAGTCATCCTCATCATCGCCATTATTTTCTGTTTCTAAACGCATTTCAGCAGCGTAGAATTTTGTTGTTCCCATATTGTTTTATCTTGATTAAATTAGATTTAATTTTAGATTAGTAAGTCATTTAAGAAAAATATATATTTTAATATAACTTAGCTGTAAAAATGGAGGAGAAAGGGCGCCATTTCCTTCTACACTTATTGAAATTCGTCTTCGGTGTAGCAGGTAGACGTGAACTACCGAGAAACACCCAATGTTGGCTCAACAGGCACCATCCAGATGAAAAAAGTCCTTTTACCGGAAAAATTGCTAGTGCTTTAATAAACTGCATTACGGACTACATAGATCATGTTGATGATTTGGATGAGATTGCTTCGCAGAAATTTAGGGATGAACTAAAATCGATTGCTAAAGATGAAGATTTCCTGAAATTTGTTGGACGCTACTCTGTGAAAGTTTTAGCCGAATACTGTAATGGTGATCAGTCATCACCATCATTGTTTCTCGGCCAGGTTACAGATTTTTTAGGAGACATTTTGATTGAAGAAGGCAGTGTAACTGATTTTTTGGAAAATTGGAATAAGGCTGCTGAGAAACTTTTGAAGGAAGCTGAAGGAAGGAGTTTTCCTCGCAGATTTGATCCTACTTTTGTTGTAGACCTGAACAAGGAAAAATCTTTCATAGTTGATGTAATGAATTGGGTATTTGGTACCTTCAATGGAAGAGAGGAAATTAAATTAAAAACTGAGGATCCACAAAGCCTTCTGACTGCCAAGATAAAAAGTGCCCTGAAATTGATTGTACACCATCACCAGCAATTTCTCTCAGTTTGCGATTACGAACAGTTGCAGGATTATTTTCATAAAAGGTGCGTTAAAAATTTTGATTTTAAAGATTTCATTGAGTTATGTGTTTGTTGTGTAGCAAATACTACATTTAAGAATTCTAGTTTGGAAACTTCAGAACATGTTTGCGATTTTTTGTTACAAATTCTCGAAACTGCAAGAAAAGAAAAGAAGTTCACCTCTTTCTCTGAAATACATGATGCTGCGAATGATCTGGCAGATATTTTTCAAGCTCTATACCAGCAAGAATGATGTTTCTTTCAGCATTATCTTTAACTGAAATAATAAATTACTCTCACTCAAAATGTTTCAGGATCGGTTTAGTAAGAAAGCATGTTGATTGCTGTAAATGTTTCGACTAAAACATTCTAGAGACTGTTTAAAACCTCTTAATGTTGTTTAATTACTCTTTATACTATTTAAATCCTCTTTATACTGTTTACATGTTCTTTAAACGGTGTAAATCCTCGATCAACTGTGTAAATCTTTAAACTATTTAAATCCTCCTTATACGGTATTATGGAAATAGGACAAATCTTCCTTAAACATTATTGTGCAAATATAACTTACTTGTAATTTAAGGAATCTACGTTAAATGGTAGTATAATTAATTAATGCAACATTAATATCAAAATTAATGCAAAAATAATGCATACAAGATCAACTAAAATCCCAATTTCTAGCACTTATCTAGATAATAAACATGATCTTTATTAAAATTATTTTTGACTTAGATCATTTAAAAGAGATAATCTGGTTAAATTTCAATTAGGTCTTACAATATCTAATATTATGTAGTAAATTGCTTCAGTGCCTAATAAACCTCGCCTGCAGCATACTGGAAACTATTCGATTAAATGTTCAAAATATTATGAAAAATCAAAACGACAGTGTTAAAAAAATAGTTTGTTTCAGCTATTTTATATATTAAAATGATTTAAAATTCTATATCCATACTAATGTGAACTGTCAAGAATTTAAATTCAAAAAATTGCTCAATCAGTTATGTCACCTAGGAGCAAATATTATAAAGCGTTTACTACTTTTTGCATTTAAGTTATAGTTTAATTTCACAATTTTGTTTAATTTTAATCAAAAGTTTATGTCCGGTAACACTTACATAAATAAGTTACTTTTCATGTGCTTAGTTTATTCAAATGGCATTGCAATATTTGTTTTTTCAACAAGTCAAATTTTTGGCAATATTTTTCCCCAATACTATTTTTTAATGAAGCTATTAGTTAAAAAATGTACATTTTATCTATATCCCAACTCAAGATTTTATGTTTGGGAGAATTCGCCAAAAAGAACTTTTTTCAAAAATGGCCTATTTATCCGCCTAACATTCTGGATTTATTTTTATTTTAGCATTTTGTGGCACACACATAAATGTTGTGATGATGTTCAGATGGATATGTATTTTTTATTACGGTTTGTTTTAGTATAATAAATAAAATAGATAATCATTATTTTTTTAATTTTTGTTAAACTTGGTACGCAATAAACGAATTAGCCAATCATTTACCTTTGAATATAATGCCAATTATGAATAAAACTTTAAATATGGTATATAAAGTAAATAAGTTTAAAGAAATCGTATAAACTTTAAAGGCTTTTGCCGAATATTAGCTAGGTGAAAAATTCTTGAAACTGCATAAGGTGTGAGTTCTTTCATAAAATGTTAATTAATTAGACAATATTGGTCAGTTAAAGAATCATATTTAAAGAGTTATTATTTTTTTAATTGCATAGTTTTGCAAAAGGATCATCTCTGTAAAAATATTATTAAATTTACTCTCGTAAATCAGAATTTATAAGAAAGTAAGAAATTGGAGTAAGTTTTAGCACAATTTTTATATCTAATTGAATCTAGTAAAAATTATTTCTTGATCAAAATATGACAGAATACACTATAAAAAATATCCTACAGTATGTAGAATAAGTTAAAAAATGAAAGTTTCTTCCTTTTGTATACCAATTTTATAAATGTATTATATTTATGGATATAATGGATATACTTTATCCTAAGCTATATATTTATAATTAAAATCACATCTTCAATTAGAAGTAGTTCGAGTATCTGGAGGATATTTTAAAAAGTGTTTTTAATAATAAATATGCTCTTGTCCTAATTGAACTTTCCAAAGAGTGAACTGAACTCATTCTCTGTCAAACTTTTAAAATGATATATTTAACTTCATGATGTTTGTACAGTCATCAAAGAGTAAGTTGACCATCAATAACTTATATTTTTACCTTTATAATTCATAAAATTGGATTTTTGAATTCTAAATTCATTAAATTGGATTTTTAAATTCTAAATTGATACAAATGAGTTTTTGTATTCCGAAGACAGGATCAGGGCAATCTCAAGTTTGCTACTTAAAGCTAATTCTCGAATCTAAACACGAAACATATTTTTATTAAGTGTATCAATTACTTGTGATAGATTCGATAGAGCAGAGTCTGATAAAAATTTAAGTTTTATTTCTAGAAAAATATTTAATATATATCATTTTAAATTTAAGAGTAAGAAAAAACTAAAAATACGTATTGCAAAAAATTTTGGTGTGCACAAATTTTACAATTGTGTGCATTTTTTTAAAGTTTCTTTTTAAAATTTTATTTGGACAGAATCGCAGCATTAGACTACATTGCGCGTCAGCAATCAAAGCGATATGGCATCTTAGCAGTGATAAGTTGGCCGTGTTGTAAGGAGCACCTAAGCCTACATATGTATGTTTTACAATAAGTATTGAGACCTTAAGTTCGTCCCGCAGTGGACTGATCGTTAAGACACGGTTCCCAGCAGATCACCGAAGTCAAGCATCACTGACTGTGGTCAGTGTGCGGGTGGGTGACCACTTGGATCAGTCTGCGTAGGGACCGAGGGTGTGCGGTATTGGTCCTCGTTAAACTGTGATACCGTAAAGTGATCGACTTCGCGCGCAGGTCGTCGGGCTACCGAAGCGGGGGTGCCATCCCCTCCGCAGAGGATCAAAATTGTGATGGCATGTCTTCGGATCATCCTCCGGGATGTTTCCCAGACCGTCGCCAATAGCCCATTGTGCAGCTCTAGTGCGACGTAAATTAACAACAACAACAACGAGACCTTAAGTTCAACTCAAAAAGGTAGTCAGAAGCATATCAAAATTATTAAAGATCTATAAAAAGCTACGTAGAATCAGTAATATATGTTATCTAACCCAAAAATAAACCATAGGTGCTTTCCCTGTCCTGAAATACGGCAATTCCACCGAATATTCCGTAGCGTGAGGTAGTAGGTTCAAATCCTATTGTAACATTGGATGTATCTTTGCGCTGTCTTTCTCTAAATTGGGCTATCTGTTCTTCAATTTGACAAGGACTTAGCCATTCCTGATAATTAGCACACAAGCTTGCTTACATTTATATAAATAGTAAACTGTTTTCAGCTCTTACTGGGGAAAATTTTAAACTAACATATTCTAAGGGTCTGAGGGTCTGCACTTTAACTTTGGTAATCAGCTAGTTCCCTTAGTACCACTATGATTCGCCTGTGAAGGGATTGAGAATGGGTGGTATCGGTCCATGTTTAATTGCTCTTCAGTAAAGTTCTGCCGTATTTCAAGCGTAGGTCGTTGGACTTAAAAACTGGGGAGAAATTCTTTCTGCCGAGACTCAAAATTGGAGATTGCATGTCTTCGGATAATCTTCTCCTGCGAAGTATATAAACTACCTTCCTAACAATAAACTCTTCTTTATGTGAGGAAAGTACTAGTACTCTATTAATAGTACTAGTACTCTATTTACTTTGAGCTTTAGGTGACGGTTTCGGAAGCATGTCCTTTAGGATGATCCGTAGACATGACATCACAATTTCTATAGTCTGTGGAGGGGATGGGAATTTTGAGCACTTATGAATGTAGAAGAAGCAAACAAGGTCTCACACCGCTTACCCTCTGTTTCTACGCAGGTAACTATAAGTGGTCATTCATCCGTTCACTGACTGCTTCTAGCGTTTCTTGTTTTCGGTGTTCTAGTCTAAACCGTGTTCGTCAGATCAGTCCACGTCCCGTAATGGACTGATCGTTAAGACACGGTACCCAGCAGATCACCAAAGTCAAGCATCACTGGCTGCGGTCAGTGTGCGGGTGGGTGACCACTTGGATCTGTCTGTGTAGGGACCGAGGGTGTGAGGCATTGGTCCTCGTTAAACTGTTCTACCGTAAAGTGCTCGACTTCGCGTGCAGGTCGTCGGGCTACCGAAGCGGGGGTGCCATCCCCTCTACAAAGCATCAAAATTGTGATGGCATGCCTTCGGATCATCTTCAGGGATGTTTCCCAGACCGTCGCCAGTAGCCCATTGTGCAGCTCTAGTACGACATAAATGAACTACAACAACTCAGATCAGTCCACTGTGGGACCGTAATAAAAATAATGCACTGATTTTTTCTCTACTCTCTAACTTCCATTATATTTCTCTAATTTTTTCCGTACTTTGTAATGTGTTCGTTAAAATAGTTGTTATAGTTGTAGTTTATTTACGTTGCTCTAGAGCTGCACAGCGGGCAATTGGCGACGGTCTGGGAAACATCCCTGAGGGTGATCCGAAGACCTGCCATCCCAATTTTGATCCTCTGCAGAGGGGATGGCACCCCCGATTCGGTAGCCCGATGACCTGCACGCGAAGTCGAGCACTTAACATTAGAACAGTTTAACGAGGACCAATACCGCATACCCTCGGTCCCTACGCAGACTGATCCAAGTGATCACCCACCGGCACACTGACTGCAGCCAGTGATGCTTGACTTCGGTGATCTACTGGGAACCGTGTCTTAACGATCAGTCCAATGTGGGACCCGCGTCCTTATGATCAGTCCACTGTGGGACCGTAATAAAAATAATGCTCTGAACTTTTCTCTATTCTCTAACTTCCATCATATTTTTCAAATTATATTTTCCTCCATACAAAGAATTGGAAACAGACTTTAAAGAGATAGTATACAAAACAGGATTAACTTTAACCCCAAAAATACAGAGCTGTAAGCTTAAAGCGCTAAGTTAAATCCAACTTAAATCCAAAATAAGTTGTATTGTAACCTCACATTAAATAAAATTTAAATTTCTTAAATGCAAGCATTGAGTTGGAATAGGCTTGGTATTTTAAATGCAATCAGTTATTTTATGTGATCCATATTTTTAGTATAAAGCTTTCTTGATTATAAAAATGGATTTCAAGGAAGGACGCCATTTTGTCCTTCACTTATTAAAATTTGTTTATCAAATAACAGGCAGATTTTTACCAAATGATATGCAAAATCTGCTTGATGAGTTTCCTATAGACGCTGAGAGCAATTTTACGGTTAATATTACAAAAGCAATAATGGTCTTTGTACAAGAGTACTTGGATTTCGGAGGTGTTGTAGCAGATATTTCATCTCAAGAATTTAAGGAAGTCTTAGACTCTGTTACTCTTCATGAAAATTTCTTGGAATTTCTCGGTTATTACACTCTGAAATGTGTGACAGAATCCAGAGATCATCCTAGCGTCCCGTCAATATTTCTTGAAACCGTCACAAAATTTCTAGAAAAAATTAAAAATTTAAAAGATGTCTATATCGATGACTATTGGAGGGAACTAGATCAAGCTGCTGCGAGAATTGTTGTTCGTGATCTCGAAATTTATAAAGGTAAATGTGATTCTTTACGAGATCCCTGTTTTGAAATAGATATAGTTTCCGAAAAGGAGTTTATAATAGATATTATGAATTATATTTTTGATTTGTTAAGAGCCCCAAGCGATGTTAAATTGAAGCATGAAACGAATTTGCAATATGTTTTAACTTCAAATATAGAGAAGGCCTTGCATATTACTGTGAATCACCATGCAGAACGATTCAAATTACTCCGTGATTACGAACCGATAAATACTTACTGTCGTAATTTGACTATCAAAGGATATAGCGATGAAGGCTTTCTGGAATATTGCGTTTGTTGCGCAAGGCAAGCTGCATCAGATTATATTATAGATAATAAAACTGAGGCACCAAAGAATGCTCTCGATAACTTAGTGAAAGTTCTCCAACGTGCGAAAGAAGATGGGAAATTCACTACCCTAGATCAAATGGATGAAGCTGCAACGATGCTTATAAGGACTGATTCTGAAAGAAAGCAACAAATTCGAAATCGTTCTGGTAGTTCATGCCTGAAACGAAAATTAGAAATTGGAGAAGATCCAAATATGCCCGAAGAAAAGTCTAAGAAAGAAGTACGTTAGTTGTCTCAATAATGTTATTTAAATTAAATACTTAACCCTTATCGTAGTTAAATATTCCATCAAAAATGAAGACTTTTTTTAAAATGATTTTGCCTAAAAAGTGTAAAAATAATGCCTTGTTAATGCACTTTAGAATCTCAAGTACTTTTAAAATTTTTTACAATAGTTATGGGTATGGAACATTACTTTACACTGAAAAGCAGCCTAGTATTATTTTTCCAAATATAAACAGTTTCATTTATAAAAGATCTATTATTTTAACTAATTCACCTACCTATGACGCAAATCTCTGTGTGCAGCTATTAACGAAATGTTTATTTTGAAAATTTACAGTAAAAAGTTGTATGTATTTATGCAACTTAAAATAAAAATCCCTCTCTTCAAAATCTGTAGCTTTGTTTTGTGACTAAATGATATTTTTCGGTGTTAAAATCCAATTATTTTTGAAATTTGAAATTATGATAAAGATTGAATTGGAGATTGATCCAGTTTTGCAAGTAAGTTTCATCTAATGAGCTCTTTTAAAATATACTTGTTGCATTGTTGGAGATATTTGTGTGCAATGAACTATAACAGCGTTGTAATTAACTGCTTTAATATTATTCCGCATTATTTAGTAGTTATATGAATTCATTGCATTTCTTAGCTTGAAGCATAGACTTACCTTATAAAGTTTCTGAAAATATGCTCTACGTTTTGGCTCAAAATCCTAATATATTGGTGCAATTTGACGCGACTTTTCAAAAAGTGAAGTGTTCTTAGAAAAAGAATATTTGGAATGGTTTTGCAACAATAGTATTATATTTTGCAAAAGTGCCTCAGCATTTGTTTTAAGTAATTTTCAAATGTTTTTCATATTTTCTAATTGTTCTGAATTCATTTATATTATGTATAATAGTTCAAGGATGTAATTACAAGAAAATATTAAATTTAATAAGTTTTAAAAGTGATTACAGAACAACAAAAAATATTAAATTTAATAAGTTTTAAAAGTGATTACAGAACAACTGTTAAGTATAATTAAATGTGGTCTTGAGGAAATTATCTTGAATGATGTGATTAGATGTAATAGCAATGAATCATGATTACAAGTAATCGTGTAATTGTAAGTAACTATTAAAATTTCATTTATTTTTTTACCATTTCAAATTTTTTACCATTTAAATTTCCAAACTTTCTGTTAAAAAAACTCCGAAATAAAATAAAATTAAAGTTGCATGGAAAGAGGCAAACTTTTATTAAATATAGAACATTGTAATAACAAATAATTCTTATAATTGAAAACTTGGTTCGTAGTGACTTTTGACTTGCTTGCTGATAATTTATTTACTTGTAATCATTATTATAAAAGCAATCTATTACATCAGTTAACTTGTAATCAAGATTACAAATTAACTTAGGATTACTAATTGATTATTCAATATGTTAAACCTGTATTATTTTGATCAATGCCAGCAAATCTTGATGCAAATATAAGATGTTAAATTGAAATAAATGTTTAGCACTTTGACCGATGTTAACTTTTTAACGAGTACATGTTAACGAGTACTAAATTAAATTTAATTTTATCACTGCAATTTTTCATCTGAACCTCATTGAAACAAATTACGAAAAAAACCTTGTTCTGGTTTTGTCTTGTTTTAACGTAAGTTAAATTTACTTGGATTTTAAGATTTACTCTATCAGATATTTTTATTACTTGGATTACTTACGTACAAATTTTTTTTAAAAATATTACATTAGTTCTCATATTATAATTACATTTTGATAATTTCTTTTCACAATACAATTTTTAAGCTAACATATTTTCACCTCCGAAACATATGTATTCGCACAAAAGCTTGAACCTGTACCTCGAAGTCACAAATGAACAATAGCGTTTATACCACAAGCAAACTGTAATGAAGTAGCACTTCATGAGCCTGAAATTCGACTCATCGTGATTCGAACTCACTATCGTTATGCTTCAAAGTATATGGCAAGCGAACAACATGATTACAGAAAACCCCTTTTCTAAATTGGAGTTAAAGTATAATGATTCATATTATTCCATCTTCTCTGTAGTTAAGTTTATAATGAGTACAAAGTTTGGTTAATAAAGATTTGGTTTCATTTCAATTAAATTCGTGTTTGCCATTCAATTGTACACTAGGGCTCTTAACTACTTGCTTATTCTTAAGGTCATTCAGTTACTTAGAAACGTAAATCCACGACATCTGTAATGCAGATCGAGATATTTGTCTTTACAGTTTATAACACGCTTTCAGTTACCGGTTAGTTAACTTGAATAAACTTAGCTGAAATTCTCTAAGACATTGGTTGCTAAGAGGTGTTCTGCGGCTTCTTACAAGGAATCCGAAAGTTAGGATTTCTTTAACCAATAATAATTATATTTATTTGCAATCAATAAATCATAATTTAATTATTATTTCGGTTGTTAATATGAACTTATTTAAGCAAAACTCCAATGAAAAGAGTAAAAAAAAAATTTAAAAACAATATTCTAAAAAAATCTGAAATATGTTTAAAAAAATATGAAAATGATATACATTTATTAAAAAAATCAATAAATATTTCTTATCTTGTTTTTTTAAATTCAAAATAAACTAATTCAAGAATGAGGAGTTATTTTTGTCTGATAACTATTTTCAAAGCTTACATCAGTTCTTTTTTTGAAAACCATAATTTAGCTTCTTCTATAGATTTTTAGTATAAGCATACACCAAGGATACGTTTTCAAAATAACTACTAGACTCCTCATTTTAGTAAATATATTCTCTGATAATAGTTAGTTTTTTTGTAATGATGAGGCTTCGCTAAAAGAAGCTCAATAATTTAAGGTTCCATAACTGAAAAAAAAGATGGAAACCGCTTTCCTAAGAAACTCTTGTGAGTAGCTTATGAGAAATGTTTAACTTTGAAGTGAAATTTGTGCAGAATCGATTATCACAAACAAGGTGCTGGGTACATTCTGTCCATATTAAGTATGTTTTAAACTGGAAAAAAAATATACATTTAATACACTAAAAGTTTTTATTCACATACAAAATAACGTTACCAGGTATATTTTTCTCCTTACTCTTGTTTTAAGCAACAACAGTGTTACAGTATAGTGCAACAGTATAGGCTAAGGATTGAGTGTATATGTAACGCCTCATAAAAAACGAAAAGGCCTCAGTGCGAATCACTTTAGTAGTTCGACGTAACGAACATAAACTGTACAGTGGAGGAAAATAAGAAATATGTCACGATGTTCAGGCTACTAAGGTGGACAGGGGAGGAAGGAAAGATGCTATTACATTTGGACTACTAAAGGATCAATTACTGAAGGACTACTCAAGGATTTCTTGCATACGGTAACCCGTGCTGATTCCTTCTCTCAACTTAAAATATCCAATCATTTAACTCTGTTATTGTTTTTTTGTGTGTGGTTCATGATAGTTTAATGATATTCTGAACTATGAAACACACATCGAATTCTACTAAAATTTCAAACAAGCATTTTGAAGTGAGTTAATTTATTGTGAATCACAAACTTCAGACTAAGCTTAATATTAAAATAAAAATATTTATAATAAAACTTTGCTTTAAAACAACTACTTTCATCCTTCAATTATGTTTTATATTTATGTCTTTTAAAAACTATTAACTTAACGAAATAAATTTAACTGCCCCCATCACACAAAAAATAGATTCAACTTCCTCCATATTAACCTACGGTGAGTTTAATTAACGCAGTTTTCTTATATATTTATTAAACTAATAAATACTTTTGTTATACTTTTTGTTTCATTTTGTTCATTGAAATGTGTCGTATTAGCCTAGTTACTGAATTTTAAATTTGTAATATTATATTCGGTAAGTAGGTTCAATAACGTAAATATTAAGACTTTTTCAGATATTAAAGTTTTTTTCAAACTACAAAGTTTGATGTTGTTGCTAGCCCTCTATTATTAACATAGCTAAATCAAGTCCATGACATCAGTAGCATCAAAGTTCAAAAAATTCAGCGTATTCCTGATCTTGTGTTTCATGTTCTCCACGGTAGGGGACAGAATTTTTAGAGGTTGTATAAACTTCCGGAGAAGATTCAGGTCGAAGAATTTCTGCTGGTGTAAACTAAATTGCGGAAATCTGCATCTCAACGATCTGATAATTGCATGTCAATACCGGATAATTTCTCAAAGTACTTTTTTTTAATATCTTCCTCTGATATTTTAAAGTATGAAGAACATATTTTTATCGCAAAAACACGACACAAAAATTAACTTTAGAACAGATCAGTATTCCGAGTAGATACAAGCCCGGAACGTCCAGAAAAAGAAATAGCCATGTAAATTCTATGACTTCAGAAGAGAACCTCAAGACTTCCGGTAGGGTTTCTTTTAGGATGGGGAATACTAACAGCATAAATTTGGTTTCTAGATTCAAAAAAACACATTTCAGCGTATGAAAGGAAACAAAAATTATTCAAATGTATAAATCAGTTAATAAATAGGATAATTTCTTTCATATAATTCTCTGTAAGTTGACCTATTATAAAGATTATTCCTTTGTCTCAAGGGAAACCTTAATTTCAACTAGAGAGAAATCAAATATTGCACCCAACTATTCCATATATACTTTTCTTCGAACTGTTGACATTTAAGTTGGAACTTTTTATTTTCTTACTGCACTTAAACTCCCCCACCAGTTACACAGATTCCTCCGAGATTTAATTAAGTACCAATAGTTCCATTCCTTTGGAACCTTTTTGAAGAGCATCATTTCGATTATCCGAATGCGTCCTACCAGGCTTTCAGAGAACTGCGAGTTAAAAATAACTCCAGCCTCTAACATTCCCTTTTAGATAAAAATAGATTCGATCATGGATTGGAATGATTCTCTGGGGTTATTTAAAGTTTTTAACTAGTCACTAACATTGAGAATATATGTTAAGGTATTAAATAATCTTAAGGGTGCTTTTTGAGACTCTTTCACCAGTAAAAAGTTTTTTTAAAAAAGTTTGGATATCTTAAACGTGGAGTAAAGATTTAATTTTACCTACTTTTTGAGGAAAAGAATTGTTTGGGTTTTAAATCAAACAATTGTTTAAAATATTTTAAAATCATATTTTACTTTTCCATGTAATGACGATTTGGTAGAAATTTTTCACCTTGATTAATTCCATTTTTTTTCCAAATGAAGAAGCTTTGGAGTAACATTTATAACAGTGAAAAAAATGCAATAATTGTTGTTCATTCTCAAAACTGTAAATTTCATACATATTAACACTTTGCCGACTAATCGGAAAAATCTCACCGCTTTGTAAGCTATCAGTACATGAAAGATCGGGAAAGATCAGCAACTTCCGAAAGAGAGAAGACTACCGCTCAGATAAATTTAGTAGACCAACGTAATAAACATAAACTGCGCAGTGGGGTTAATAACAAAGATGTCAAAACTTTCTAACTACTAAAAGATCCGATTTTTCGTTAATGCAAGCCATGCGGAGGCATCGCAGGAGATTTTGGACAGTTGGACAAACATCCCAGTCTTGCAATAGTTGAATGTAGCCATTGAAAATGTCACGGTTGCTGAGCTATCCTAAGGCGCAATTCATTTAGTCGGAAAAGTTTTGGTCGACAAAGTGTTTAGCCGAAAAAGTGGAAAGTGGTGCAAAGTGCCTGCAAAGTGTTCGCGCCTTTTTCATGGTTGGCAAAGATGAAAATGAACAGAACTTAAACTTAGTGAATAATCATTTTGTACTCACAAGAGCAATTGTTCTAAATTAATAAGATGAACTATATGCGAATTATGTCAAGCAAATGTAAGTTAAAGAATGAAATGAGAGGACTAAATATTGCGTATAAGCACTAGGCAAATATGCAAATAGTGAAACTTACATTAAGGGGCTGTTTAAACGTTTGACCACTCTTCCACCTTAACTATGTGTACATATTTTCCAGTTTGAGGCTACTCTTGCATTGAGGGTCAATAGTCAAAATCTTATTTTATTTTGTATTAACGTCATTAAAGAGCCGACCCAATTTTCGGGTTTACGACCACTGATGTTCAACTTCGTATCCTTGTCATTTTGAACCAATCCTGAAGACAAAGAAACTTCTGGATCAGTACCCCCAGATGCAGCGAGAGCAGCGTTATGAGAACATGGAGGACTTTGCGACTCAACAGAATGAACGTGCATCAGTTATCATTTACTACACGGTGATTCTCCGGCCGGCGGAGATCGAACCCACGAACTCTTGGACATGGGCCCAGTGCCCTACCAGCCAGGCTATCCTAGCCTCTGTCAAAACATTATTGAAAAAATGAGTATTTATTCAGAGTTAAGTATGTTTTTGTGCCTGATTTTACAACTTAAAATATCGGTGGCACAAAGATCATAGCACATTTATGGTTGGTCACTCAAATTATTAAGATTGCGTATTAGTACATGCGAACTCAGTTATGAGATCTAAAATAATTGAAATGCTTTATTTATTTAATTATTGTATCTTGCCTCATTATACAAAGCAACTTAAAGCACTATTTCAATAGTCTCTCAATGTCCCCAAGCGACGAGAATAAAAATTGCATCATTGAAACTGAATTTGTCGCTACTTACACGTCTCTTTAAATCCTGCGATTACTTTTGTATTTATGAATATTGCTAAGAGATGGCGCAACCAGTCTCACTTTTTTCGCAATTTACAGAGTGAGTCTTGAACTGAAATCAAAATCACTTTGCATTTTTTTTAAAATTTCTCTTTCATTAGTGCTTCCGTTGCATGTTAAAATAGTTATGTATTCAAAAATAGACAGTAAGGACAGTAAACTCATTATGTCTCAGTCGGAAAAGGATAGTTCAGCTTTATAAAGCGAAAATTATCTTTCAAAAGAATTTTTACTTAATTTTAATAATTATTTTAGGCGGATATTTATCTTAAACACCTTAAACCAATAGATTTAATGAGTTATCCTTTACATTGTCGGAAATTCAACAAAAAAAAGAAAGAAAGAAAGAAATCCGACGGATAAGAGTTTAAATAAAAGTTTATAAAATGCAAAACTCGCCTAAATTCATTCTTCTATTCTGCCACAAAATAACAAAATCTACACTTTTAATTACTTACAATAATTTAGCAATTACTGAAATGTATTTTGATCTCAAACTAGCAACCAAGGAACTAAAATTGCATAAAAATTATTTAAATTATTATAAACCTCTTTATGAAAAATTACCTAAACTTAATGGCGAAATACTTTTCTAATCATTCTCAGACATTATTTTTAAGTTTGATTAATCTAAGACGTGACCTATCTGAAGTAGATAAGAACAATCTAATGTTTTCACCGAAAAAAAAGGAGACTTGCAATTTACCTTTCTGTCCCGGCACTCCATTGATCATCTTGTCTTTCAATGGCTTTTCTTAAGCCACCATTGATAAAAACAGATTTAAAAGAATAAGAACTTACATTAGGTGCATGTTTACAAAATGTGAATGTCAAAGTTCCCATATTAAACACTATGTCACTATTTATATTCACTTTAAATTATTTACCTTATCACACAAATGTGTGTTTTGTGCCCTGAAAGAACTAGTTTATTTTCTTTGGCTCCTATTTCTTTCTCTTTCTGCTTCTAATTTAATTTATAACACCATTTGATTTTGCTCGACTCCCATTTCTTGCTTATTTTAGTCTTGAATTCATTACACCATTTGATATTTTACCTTATGTGGAGTTAAGAACAAGTTTCTTTTGTTTGACTGCCATTTTTTTTTCTATTTTTACTTCCAATTTAGTTATAACGCAAATTGATATTTTCTCAGCCGACCGGCCTGTATAGGGGGCAGGGAACTGTCCTTGCATCAGAAAGGTTCTGGGTTCGAATCCCGGGCAAGGCATGGATGTTCTTTCCTTCTCTGTACTATCAGTCCTCACTGTGGGAGCGACGTTGGCCCACCTAATATGGTGTCTCTGAAAAAGAGGCCAACAAAATCACCCTGTATATACCTGAATTGACGGATGGTAACACAGGTGGGCATTGGAAAAAAAATATTTTGTCTTAGTAAGGGTTAACTTACTAAGTTAACTCTTACTAAGACAAGCCTAACTATCTTACCTTACTAAGAACTAGTTTAACTATCATTTGTTTGACTCCCATTTCTATTTATCCCATTCAATTTAGCTTATATGCACCATATGATTTTCACATTATGCGGGGTTAAGAATTAGTTTATTTAGTTTTAGTCCCATTTCTTTTATTCTTTTCGGAAAATGCTTCTCCCCCTGGTTGAGTGGTATCGACCGCCAAACGCTGTGTGAGGCTCGGAGGTGGCGGGTTAACATCCCGTCGTAACCCTGGATACGTGAAGTCTTTCTCTGAATTGTTCTATCCGTCGCTCTTCTTGATAAGGGTTTCTTAGCCTAAGTTTGGCCCATAAACCTGCGAATATAGGTAATTTAATAAATCAATAAATTACTTTCCAATTCCAATTGTTTTCCCAGTTCAAAACTTTAGTATTTAAAATTTATATCACGAACAATACATTTTTACTAACAATAAAAAAACCCTTATCCACATTTAAATTTGGGTTAATTGAAATTGTATTAGCAATCACGAATCCCGAAAATAAATATATACTCACTTATAAATGTGTTACCATACTCCTTCGTAAACTAAAGTCAATACAATCCTTTTTCCCGGTACCGCAATTAACTGATCGTAAAGTCTCTGTTCCCAATAGAGCACCGTCCCGCAGTGGACTGGTCGTAAAGACACAGTTCCCAATGGAATACCGTCCAGCAGTGGACTGATCGTGAAGACACAGTTCCCAATCGAACACCGTCCCGCAGTGGACTGATCGTGAAGACACAGTTCCCAATAGAACACCATCCCGCAGTGAACTGATCGTTAAGACACGGTTCCCAGCAGATCACTGAAGTCAAGAATCACTGGCAGCGGTCATAGTGCGGGAGGGTGACAACTTGGATCAGTCTGCGTAGGGACCGAGGGTGTGCGGTATTGTTCCTTGTTAAATTGTTCTACCGTAAAGTGCTCGACTTCATGTGCAGTTCGTCGGGCTGCCGAAGGGGGGGTGCCATCCCCTCTGCAGAGGATCAAAATGGCATGTCTTCGGATTATTCTCATTTATGTTACCCAAACCGTCGCCAATTGCCCATTGTGCATCTCTAGTGCGACGCAAATGAACCACAAACAAAAAAAACAAACCCAATAGAACACCGAAGTCAAACAACATTGGCTGCTGCGTAGGGACCGAGGATGCGTGGTATTGATCTTTGTTAACTGTTCTACCGTAAAGTGGTTAACATCACGTTTAGGTCACCGGAACATCAAAGTAGGAGAGCTATACCTTCTACAGACGATCAAAATTGTGACGGCATGTCTTCGGATAATCCTCAAGAATGTTTATTAGATCGTCGCTGTTGTTGTAGTTGATTTACGTAGCACTAGAACTTAACAATGGGCTATTGGCGACGGTCTGGGAAATATCTGAGGATGATCCGAAGACATGCCATCACAATTTTTAACTCTGCAGAAGGAATGGCAACGCCACCCCCGCTTCTGTAGCCCGTCAATCTGCACGCGAAGTCGAGCACTTGGCAGCACGGTAGAACAGTTTAACTAGGACCAATAACGTACACCCTCGGTCCTCACGCAGACTTGTTCAAGTGGTCACCCACCAGCACACTAACAGCAGCAAGTGATGCTTGACTTCGGTGATCTGCTGGGAACCGTGTCTAAGCTATCCGTTCACTGCGGCACTCTCAGATTTTCGCCAATAGCCCATTGTGCAGCTTTAGTGCGACGTCATTAAAATATCTACCTACCTATCTTTTCCTCCGATATCCACATCTTTAATGACATCGAATTTTTTAAATCTGACATACATAAGTTAGTGTATCTCCAAAAACCTCAGAACTACAAAATATGCAGTTCATCAAAATGCTTAAACTTACGATCAGCTTTTTTTTTCACAATTCAGACAACTGCACCATGTAAAGTTGAAACACATTTAGCACAATTAAGGGATGTACATTAAAAAAGATACATCTAGGGAAATGAAAAGATTTGTACCCGTTACCTCCATGTTACAGGAAGATTTTCGGGAACCTCTCGTCCTAGGAAGCCCCGATAGTTAACTGTTTTGTGTCCGGAATTAAACTGAAGAACTTCTGCCATTTCATAGAAATAGCATACAAGGTCTTGATTGAAATATTGTTTTTGATGCTCTATTACTTTTGAGAATGCAGTTATGGATACTGGTGAAGCTACCATGCGATTTCTTAGCTAAATAATATTCTGAGGAACATTTTTTTTTGGTTAATGGCGGGCACTTGGGTCTTTTTCCCATTGACCTCAGAAATGCCAGAATTGCTACTCTCTTATCGTTACCCAGTGAGCACCTATGGCTAAGCCACGGCGGTGGAGTAGCGTCGCCCATGTCATACAACCACAAACCCGTTTATAGGGCGGGTTACATTTACACAATCACACAGAAAAGGGCCGTAGGACCTCGAACTCCCAGTTCCATTACAACGAACGAACAATCACACAGAAGAAAGGACATAGAACACACAGAGAGAGAGAGAGAGAACGAAACAGCCTAAGCGGGGTTCGAACCGGCAGTCTTCGACTCCGCAGTCAGACAAGCTAAATACTCGGACATCTGGCCGGCCTGATGAATTCCTGTTGAGGGAAATCTTGTATTTTGATGTTGTAGTTGTTTTTTTTCGAATGGCAGGCATTGAACTTTATTCGTTTCGTCTTAGAAGATGCCAGAGTTGTTATTTATTTTGCATTACCCAGTGGGGAACCAGTGAACCAAAGTCATGGAGGCGAGTAACGTTGCCCACGCCACACTGCCGCAAACCCATTCATAGGGTGGACCATATTCACTCATCACACACAACAGAGGACAACACAAGAGAGAGAAAAACATCCATGCCCAGAGCGGGATTCGAACCCACGGCTATTGACTTCGCAGTCAGGCGCGCTAATCGTTTGGCCACCTGACCGGTGATGTTGTAATTGTTATACGCTCTTGAGCTATAATTTTTGTCAGAGTCGTATAATTTTCAAAAAAAAGTTTAATCCTGGTTTCGATGTTTAAAATTGTCATATACATTTCAACTATAAACTTGATTCGTTGTCGTGCTATTTACAATTACAAATTTTATACCCATTGTGTCTTGCTGTATTATCAATTAATTCTGAATTACAAGCTTCAAGTATTTAAGATTTATAAAAAAATATTTGCAAATACCCAGAGTAATCGGAGAACCCGCAAATAAATTAATGGGAAATAATCAACAGTTGCTTCGAAATGACGTTCAGCGTCCTTCTCCAATTTCCGTAAACGACTCGTCGAATCCATTCACATGGAATCTTAAATTTGCAAGTCGGATTGTAGATTACGTCGTACAGTTTTGCAGAAATAAGTATTCTATTAATGTTCGATGGCATGTTCAAGAATATTTATCGTCTAGTGGGGACGATGGTGATGATTTAGTTGACATTAACTATGCCTATCTTGATCGGGCTCTAATCTTTGAGGTTTATATTTTCTTCAAGTACTTTAATATATTTGGATATACGTATATAATGACTAATCAACCCATTGATCAACCACTTTTTGATGCTGCCATTCTTACCATTTACGAAGAATATCTTTTGGTACATTACACACCTTACTTGAACTATGAACTTGCTGTAGCAATTGCACTATTTGCAGTTTACGCTTCACAATCAGGTTTCTCAGATGCCTTGTATCACGCCGTGCCAACAATTATTGCTAAAGTACGAGCTTTAGCTGTTAACAATCTTACAAATCCTCTACAAAATTTATAAAATCATTATAGCAACAATCCTCTGGCACAATGAGATGCTCTTCATGAGGTACACAGTATTCAACAATTTGAATTATTATATTGTTGCAATACTGTCGTTTTAATTAGAGGATTAACGACATTTTAAATTTCATTTAAGAGTTTCGAATAATGCGACATTTTTAATCATTGTTATAAATTTTTTAGCATGTTTATGACTGAAATAGGTTGTGACTATTTTGATAAACTTTCTGAACCTAAGCTGTCACCGGTATGTGCTTGTATTGCTTTCCCCATCAACTGAACAAGCACATTTTACATTTTGACTGTTTATGCTGTCTATATGATTGTTATCTCACAGTAGTATTACCATCTGAACTTATCTTACGTTAAAGTACTGTTTATCTAACGGACATAACTTTTTGTTATCCTTTTTTATTCCCAGCAATCTCATAGTCTTAATCAGCATTCTAGTACTTATTGTCCTATAATCGTTGTTGATATCACTTATCATCTTTAAGTAATCTAATGGCCTTTATTTACATTCGGCTATATATCAATTAAGAATGATAGAATTGCTGCTGATTTTTAGATAATGTTAACTATTTTGGCTTCATTATTCTAATTGTCCATCAGACTGATTCTATTTGGATGTAAAAAATGTGAAAATGTATAACAAATAATCTATAGATGTTTTTGAAGTATATGGAACGAACAGCGACATTTGAAATTCCACTCTGCACTCAATATGTGAATAATATACAAAAATGATCACCCTCGATTTTTTTACTCAGAGATTTTTGTGTTTTAAGAAAGTTCTGTTGGAAAAAAAGTTTAAGTGAAAAAATTACGTGGTTAAAATTCTTTCAAGACAATTTCTGCAAGTCCATGCATTGCTAACTTTTTAGATTCGTAAAATCAGTACTGTTTTATACATTTTATCTTCATTTTAATCCTTAGTTATACGATAATTCGATACGGCAGTCTTGTTATATACAATTTTACCTGAGATTGTATTACGTGAGTATTTTACACACTTAAGTTTTAAAAAAAATTTGTTTAATAAGTCAGAAAATTAAAAATTGCAATGCAGTATTTATGAATTTAAAGTCAAGTTATTAAATTGTGCTTTAAAATACATGTGAGTGCTTCATTATTGTTATTTACCTTTATTCAAACAAATAGAATTTAAAATCTATATATTTAAGGCTTTTATTTGCAACATACGAGAAGTTTTACTTAAATATTAATTATTTTTTTAAATAAGAAATGTTTTAAATATTAATAAACTGTTCAAAATATTTAAAAATTGTTTTTATAATGCCTTTAAATTGTTGTAAGGAAAGAAACTTGTGTTAGAATGCATTTATCCAACGTAAAAACTTTTACTTTTGTTTTTCTTGGACTGAATCTAATCGATAATACACAATAGTTTTCAATCTTTATGTGTAAGTTTTAATTATTGCGTTCTTTTAAAACGTTGCATCTTTAATAATATCAACAGCAGTTACATTGAATTTTTTGTTCAATTGTTAACAACATTTTAAGTTTTCTTTCCTCCCTAAAAATGTTCTATTTGAATTTTGCATAGGTATAAATACATTTTCTTGAAAAAGTTGTTTTAATGATTCATTTAATTCTACACAAAAAAGGTTTGAAACATAGCATTTGCTTTGTAGTCGTAAACAAATAGTTGCAGCTTGTATTATGAGTCGTTTATTGTTATTATATACATTGTAGCAGGTTATAATATAAGATAACTATTTCTTCTTTGAATCTTAAATAATTTTTTAACAAGTATGAATTAGAATTATATTTTATAAGCATTCATTTTTGTCATATTTAGTTTTATTAAAAATTATTTAAACTTGTGTATTACGAGCAAATATTAGAAATATGAGTTCTAACAATTGATACAGGAAAAAGTAAATTAATCTATTTTTAAATGATAAAAAAGTTTAATAAAAGAAACTTTTAACCACAATTGTCTCACAAGTAATCATGCTCTTGAACTTTCTTCTACAAACTTATTTTTTCTCTCTACAGTTTAAAATTATATTTTTTTAGTAATTTATGATACCGTAAAATGCTATTAATAGTCTTCAGCACTGTTTACTATCAATAATATAATTCATATTAGGCAAGAAAGTTTTGGGAATTCGTAGCATGTTCTACAGACTTTGAGAAATTTGACTTTCCCATTTTTGATTGATAATCAGAGCTAAGCACTGGTGGCAGCAAATAGTACACTATAGTTTATCTATGGAAAGGACTCCCCTCGCCATTCGTCCGGAGCAGGGGTAGTGATTATGGTTACGAGGTTTAACTATTTCATGTACTATTTTTTATTTCCATAACAGCAGATGGCCTTCAACTTTGGAGCAAGGGTAGTTCTTTCTTTAAACTATATCAATATTCAGATCAGGGTGCAGATTGTGACAGCAATCGTCCACCTCGAGACAACGCTCCCCAACTATTTTCGAGTTTATAACTGTAAAAAGAAAACTTGTACCAAAAGACTTGTTTTTTTTTTCACCGTAATGAGAAGAGCATTAATAATATAAATATTTTTAGATCTGTGTATTCTTTTAACTTAAGCAGTAAACAATACATTTGAAAGCAATAAACTAAACTTTAAAAGAAAATAATTTAGCTTAACGACTCTGTTGAAGAACTAATAGACAGAATTTCCAAGTAAATGAATATTTACGTTAAAGAGTTGAAATCAGTCTTTGATTTATGTAGGACTTTAACTTGACAGCGAGTTTTATTTAATTTTTTAAGCTTAGGAGTAAGATTTTGACTATTAAAAACCTTTCCAAATATTAAGACACAGGTGTTGAGGCATAATTGATCTAAGTCGCAAATGTATATACTTAAATATATAAATTATGTACGTTTGCAACTGCCATCCGATATTGGTATAAAACCTCTCATCTTCTATTTATCGGTTATAACGATCACGTTTTGACAATTGCTTTTTCGAGTTGTCCCCAAACACAAATTTCTGTAACACCCATGACTAATTAGAACAAATTTTAATATCGCAATGCAGTGTTAAAAATAATTCGCGATATTTTCCAAGTTGATTTCATTTCTGTATTTTTTTTATTAAAATTGGTTACATCTCTTCTTGTCTCACAAAGTATAAAATAAGACTTACAGATGTAAGAGTGCAAAGTTGTAGTCTTATGCTACTTGTCAATACTATACTACTGACAAAGCTCTTTTAAGGCAAACTTATTATTCCAGCACGTCATCTATGGCCAAGAATTAGACTTCTGCATCACACATATGTCACATCCCGTTTTTCAGGGAGGACGCATTTACACACCATCCATCAATTCTCAGATTGTAATTCAAGTAGGCTAAAGGCAATTATAAAAAGGAAAAGCAACAAAATAAAAATTTTAAGTTTTAAACAAAATTGCGTAAAATATTAAATTTTCAGCGCATCTAACAAACGAGGATAGAATATGTTTCCAAGAAATACCGAATTGTCTCAGTGGATTTTTAAGTTTTCTCTTTAACTTGAATATAAATTACAATAAAGTATATAAGTGGTCTACAGTTTTTCCTGACCACAAGAACAAAAATTGCAATTTACTAAACTAAACCTTAACAAGTAGCAGTTAAAATTTCCATGTTCTGTAAGAATCTGAGTTAAAGAAAGTAAAAAATTTCCTACACTTCAACCGCTGAAAAATAGTTGGAAAAAGATTTTTCGAATTATATTGATATCAATATTTTTGTTACCCAAATAAAATTTAACAACCTTCACAATAATGCCGTAATCAATAATTATTACACTGTGCAATATTCACGATATTGCAATATTCGATGCGCCTATGTGTATTATTTTAATCCAGTGAAACCTGACATTGTTCTACTAGTTGGCAAACTTTGTTTTATGGTATCAATTACTGATAAGTACTGATTTTTTTTAATATTTCATTCAAATTTTATTAACCGACCGTCCTGTGTAGGGGTTAGGGAACTGCCCTTGCATCAGAAAGGTTCAGGGTTCGAATCCCGGGCAAGGCATGGATGTTCTTTCCTTCTCTGTACTATCTGTCTTTACTGTGGGAGCAACGTTGACCCACCTAATATGGTGCCCCTGAAAGAGTGTCCAACAAATCTGCCCTTCTGATGCCTGCATGACGTAAGTCATTCTCCAGATGGGCATTAGAGAAAAAAAGATTTAAATTCTGCTAGTTTGTGATATTTTAAGGATAAAAAAAATTTAAAGGATTTTTCTTTAAAGGGTAATATGAAGTTTGATGATTTGTGAAACGTGATTAAAAAAGATGTTAAAAAATTATTATTAATAATAGTTGGTGCTAAAAAGTTATATAATTTAGTAAATTTAAAAGTATTTCAACTGAAATGGCGTTTGGACAAATAAAAATGGCTATGAGCAACATTACCACTGACAATGAAATACAAAATTTCTTTCAATTTTCGATAATTTACCTATAAGACTGCATATTTATTTCTAACACCCTTTACATCTGCACTTCAGCTGAAATTTTTGCAAGCTTTAAGGGTATTTAAATTTTTCCAGTCTTCTCTTCGCTTCTATTTTTTTTATATATTTTGAAAAAATGCTGTTTCCATGACAGCGCAAATTTTAATCTATAACAATGGTTTCTATCAATGAAATTTCGTAATTTTGACACTGTTTTTAAATCGGAAAAACGAGAGGAATTTTTACAAGCCATTGCTTGAAAATTTGCAAACGTTCGAAAAGATACAATCCAAATCAGTTCTCTCGTTTTCTAGTTATTAGCGAACATACAACCAGGCAGATTTTTACCTTATAATATATTACAATAAATAGTGTACTGTGTTTGCAATCGTCACTATGAGGGCTGTGTATTTCGAAAATAATTATTAATAAAATGTATAATAAAACGCGTTTATTACATGTATTTGTTTACTACATTTTCCATCATTTCGGAACAATGTCACGCAGCGAACTAATCAGTAAGACATGGTTCAGAGCAGATCACCAAAGTGAAACTTCACTTGCTGCAGTCAGGGTGCGGGTGGGAGACCACTTATATCTGTGCGTGAAGGGACTGAGGTTGTGCGGTATTGACCCTCTTTAAACTGTTCTGCCTTAAAGTCATAGATTTCTAGCTCAGGTCGTCAGGCTGCCGAAGCGGGAGAGCCACCCCTTCTTAAGAGGATCGAAATTGTGATGGCTTGTCATCGGATCATACTCAGGAATATTTCCCAGACCGTCGCCAATAGCCCATTGGGTATTTCTAATGCGACGTGATAAAACTACAACAACAACATTTTTGAACATGGCAACATTAAATCTAAAAGCAAAAGTGTAGCAGCAAGTAAATGAGGGAGTGAATTTAAGAATTATTCTTTAAATGAGACTCTCGCCGGTCATATAATATCACCGTATATGCCGTTATCACCGTATATGCCCTTTCAGGAGACCGATTTAAATCGAGGTATAAATGAAAAGACGTATGACTGAAATTTCAATAGATTAATATATATTCGACTGATATAGAAAACATCGGTTAGAAAAGTGAAAAAATTCAAACCTTTAACTCTTATTTAGAGAAAAGTTTGAGTACACAAATTTATACAACACTTTCGATACAGTTTGACATTTAAGTCAAAAAATAATTGAAGGAGAAAATTTCTTTTTAGTTTTGAATCAAATCTAAATAAATGCATTTTAACGAACAAACTAAAATTACAGAAAAAACTACGTATAAGCAATATATGTTTTTTCCTTCGTATTAATGTACCATTGCAACATAATATTAATTAAGAATGAACTGGAACTGTAATAAAACGATGAATAAATTGAGAAGCGCATAAAGAGTGATTTATTGTACTATATGGTCTTAAATATATTTATTGATATATACTCTTTCAAACATAACATTTGGTTGAGAATAAAATATCTCTGGGGATATTTATTAGGTCTTTGTATTTTTTAAATATTTCTAATGTATAGTTGATGTATTTTTAATAAATAGTAAAAAAAAAAAACTAACTTTGATTCCTTAAAATTGAGTTTCGGTCATAATTTTAAATCTAGATTAGCATTTTCCAAAAAAAATTCACTCTTAAAATAAATAAGTTTAATGATTAAAAATTTCCACACAAAAAATTTATGTTTTAGAAACAAAAATTTCAGTTTTATTATAACTTATGTAAAATATTGAAAACTGATTTATCTGAAAGGAAAATAAATAAGCTTTTTTTTTATCTAAGACGTTCTTTGAAGCAAAACTTTAATTCCTATTTAAATTTCAAAACCAAGTTTGCTTGGCACGGTTACAGATAAGTATTATTAGTAACCAGCTTTAAACAAATACTTTTATTTTTCCCTATTTCCACTTTTAATTTTTACGCTAGTTTCAGAACTTTTAAGTATTTACAAAAGCAATATTTAATGCTTATAGAATGGAAAAGTTAAATCTATTTTTGTTTGAACGTTTGCCAAAGTAGTTTTAAATAAATTTGCTTTAAAAAAGTACATTCCGAAAAGAATTTATTTAACCAAATTCACTGCAGTTTTTTATCGTAAAATAATTTTTTTTTATTTTTCTAGAACATTTAACCACAATAATTTAAATAAACTAATTCGATAAAATCCTTAAGTATTTTTTAAAAAAAATCAAAAAACCTTTTTTTAACCCAGTTTGTAATCCAAAATGTTCCTGGGGTCTTATTTAATTATAATTGCAAATTACTTTTATCTCTAAGACCATTTTTGTGATTCAATTTCATTAAAATCGTAATCCATCTAACATTTCTAATTTTCATTATTGTTTCTTTTCAATCTTCTTTCAGTTTTATTTGACAGCAAACAATATATTTTATATTATTATTGATATTGGAGGATAGTGTGTATTTATTTTTTTGAGTAATTAATCAAAATGAACCGAATATTCATTAATAAAAGAATGATTTGAATCGACAATACGAAACTTGTTTTGGGGAGTTTTAAGTTTCCATTTCAGAAGAAATTTTGTTTTACTTACCTTGGTGATATCCGCGCTCTGCCAGGGAAAGGACAACACTGGAAAACAAATTTTTTGTAGAATTTATACAAATATTTAATTTTGTCTAATTTATAAACTAATAAAGACATTTATAGTCCATTTTTAGTTGAAATGTAAGAGAATAAAAGCGTTATATAACGAACTAAACTAAACTCAGCGACGCGACAGCCCAAAAAGGGCCAAGGCCTACTGTGCCCATCTCAGTTTTCTTGACCTTGGGCTCTGGGGTACAGAAGCAGATGTTCCGGTTAGGTGATCAGCCGAAAGCGGAACCTCCAGTGTTTAGTTCCTAAGCATGCTTGGTACTCATTTATCGACCCACTGAAAGGATGAAAGGCTCAGTCAACCTTGCCCGGCCCGAGGATCGAACCAGTCGAAATCGAAAAATTTCGAGTTAGCTGTAGTTCTTGTTATTGCCTTTAGATGGCGCTACAATGATCTAAAAAGTAAACTTTAAAATAAATATTAAAAGCTTTCATAACATGATCATGATTTGAGACGGTTGCGAACAGAGCTGCTCTCGTAAGCTGTAGTTCTTGTTGTTGCTTGTAGATGGCACTACAGTGATCTAAAAAGTAAACTTTAAAATAAATCTTAGTAGCTTTTTTAGCATGATCATGATTTGTGACAGTTGCGAACAGAAAAACTCGATGTAGTTGTAATTGTAGTTGATCGCTCTAGAGCTGCACAATGGGCTGTTAGCGATGGTCTGAGAAGCATCCCTGTGGGGATTATCCGAGGACATGCCATTACAATTTTGATCCTCGGATCACCCCAGCTTCGGTAGTTCGATGACCTGTGAGCTACTTATATGATATGAAGCTACTTATACTGCGAGCTGCTTATATGCAGTCGAGAATTTTTTTTTGTGGAACAGTTTGGCGAGGACCAATGCCACGCACCCTCGGTCCATTCGCAGGCCAACCTTAGTGGACCACCACCCGCACACTGACCTAAGCCAGTGATGGTAGACTCAGGTGATCTGCTGGAAACTGATCAAAAACTCGATAAAAGAACGAAGTTTTGAAACAAAGTTGCCATTTGTCCATTCATAGAGTATTGCTAAAAGAAATGTTTCGAAACCAAAATTTTATCTCTTCACACAACTTCTTAATCAAGGCAATTTCTTAGATTAATTTCGTTTTGTTTTCAATCAGTGAGAAACAGAGGGAAGAAAGACTCAGAGACACATTTTAAAAAAAACGAGTTTTCTCGATGAAGTCTCTATTTTAACCTTATTTAGCTATAAATCATAAATTTATTTTCCTCGTCTTTAAATTTCGTAGATAAAGATAGTAAGAATTATTGTTGAGTTTTTTGATTTGGAAAAAAAGATTCCAGGAGCATTTGTCGAAGCTAATTAACCGTAGAAAGACACTCTTTTTAAATGTTCCTGTTTATTTCCTATATTATATACTTCACATTATTTTTGAATTTTTGCAAGATCTTTTGTACTTAGCGAAACAATTCTAAATAAAATTATAAGTTTCATTAGCTCATTTTAATAGGTTTAGTATACACTTGTTCGCAGACTCAATAAATTTATATTCGGAAATTAAATTTTAATACGATAATAAAAACTTATTTTGTGATACAGTGGATGAATCCAATGTGATACAGTGGATTCAACGTATCCAAAGATTTTAAGGTACATAAATGCATACCGGCGTCCCATGTGCGTCAATGGGTTAAGACAGAATCGTTCAACTTGCATGAATATTTCGATTCGAGCGAAACAGCATGAATCAACTAGTGGTATCCGTTCATCGAATTCGATTAAAGATAAAATTCTGGAAGACGAGTAATGTGGCGTAACTACCACTATAAATATTAAATATCAAATCACTAGTATGTAAGACATGTTAAATTGATTCAATCAAGAGGTACCATTTGAGAGATGAAGGTTGACATAGACTATATTTAAAATCCCCACAGATCTAAAAATTAGATGTAAAAAGCGGCGAATATGAAACACCCAGTATAAAGGAATTTTCAATAAGGCTTTAGAAACTAGAATTTACACTTCAAACCTATAAACCTGCAGCCTACTGTTTAGAATTATGAATTATAAATTTATATTCGGAAATTAAATTTTGATACGATAATAAAAACTTATTTTTCACTGTATAAAATATTCTTTTCAATCTGTATATTCCCTTATTTTTTTAATGCTTAATAAACGTCGTTATGGGAGCAATAAATTTTTTCAATTTATTGGGAGTGTTCTCTCAAACTACCAAATTTATTACTTTTTCAAATGCTATAAATAAAGACGGATGTTCTAGAATTTTGAAACCATGTGTAACGTTAAAAGGGACTAAAATGGAATTGAATCATTCTACTCGTATACTCTTGAAATATTTTTAGACATAATACTTTAAGCCTTGTCTTTGGAATTTGCAATTGGCGTACGGGAACGGGAAAATATCGTGGGAGCCGTTTATTTTATTAGAATGGAGGAGTAAAATACGTGTCGGTAATACAAATTGGTTGAATAATCCTAGTGATAAAGGTATTAAAAAACTGCGCCCAGTTTTTTTTGTTTTAACAAAAGAACGCTGAAAAGCATAAAAAAGTATTTGCTTTGTTCAATAAAAGAAATCAATTAGGATAAAAGTAGCATTAAGAAAATGAAGATTGTTCTTTTTATTTTCGAGGTTTAGCAAATGCTGGGAAGATGAAAAGTAATGTAATGAATGCATTTTAAATATATTTATAAAAATTTTAAAAGAAGAAAACATTTTATACGACACTACTATCTTCTATGCGTGCCATGTACAATAAATTATACATAGACGTGTAAGCTTTTAAACCATTCTTGTGAGCAATTTATCAAATGGGAAGACAAAATCTTCCTAACAATTAAATTTTACTATTTTTACATTTTAATTTATAATATTTTTACAATGCAATTTAACAATTTTTTTATTTATTTTATTTCTACTTTTGAGTTTTACTATTTTTTTAATTAAATTTTTTCATATTTTTATTTTACTGTTCTTCATTTTTAAATGTTGCTATTTTTACTTTTTTGTAATACTATCTTTATACTTACACGGAACTTTTTTTTGCAGATTTTTTTTAATTTTAAATTTAAAATTTTATTATTACAGGAATAGGACAAAATAATAGGAACACCTGAGCATAGTGGTACTATGTACAGGTGTTCCTATTATTTTGTCCTATACCTGTATATTTATGTACTAAAGTGTTACGAATTTTACATTTATTAATTTTTATTTTTGCATTTCTGCTTTACTACTTATACTTTCAATTGCTTATGTTTTTAAATTTAAGTTTAACTATTTTAATTTAAAAAAATACTTGTCATGGAATAATTTTTTCTTTTCTATATGGAAAATCCAACTTTCCTATACAAAAGCGTCAATAATTTTAAAATTACGACAATAAGATTTGGTATTAATTAAGCTTACTGAAATTTTATAATGTGCTGTTTATTGCGATTAATTGTAGAATAATGAAAAATATTTTTTAACAATAAAAATGTCTACAATTGTTAAAATTTAAAACTTAAACACATTTAATTTAACCTTTTTTCCCCCTCTTCTATGTGTTCATTTCAGTCTTAGCTTTTTGCATATTTTTTTAATTTGTACCATTAAATTGTATGTTTTTTCTTAAGAAACTCTAATCTAGTTTCAAAAAACGTCATTAATTTAACATAATTTTTATTACCATCTGTTACTTTTCTCTAAATCATAACGATCAAATAAAAATGTCCAATTATTTAGCCATTATATAGAGCAAAAAAATGAAATTGTATTACCGGCCAGTAACCATCAAAAGCATTTTTAATAGTCGCCACTTTTAAAAACTTATCACCGCTTTTTCAAAAATTGGAAATTCTAAATTATTGGAAAAAAATCATTGATATTATTTATGTTAATCAGTCCTTTCGAACTATTTTTCAAAGTCAGGTAAATGCTGCATGGTTTTTTTTTCTAAAGTGAAGGAAATTTTCCCGGAATTCTCCAGCAAAACACTAAAAATGATATATAAAATTCAAATATCGTTTTAAACTAATAAAATTTTGGATGTGAGTTTTTATTCTAATAATGCATTATAAGATGTATGTTTATTAATAAATACAAAATTTATTAGTTACAATATAAATCTCAAATAACTGTAATCATAATGATTAAAATTATATTAATTAGATTACTTTCGACTATTATCCGTCTAAATGGAATTAACTATGGCTTCGACTAATAATAACGACTAATATGGAATTAAATATGATAACTAAATTCAGTTTCCTAGAAATTTAGAACCAGCATAAATTAACTTGAACCGGCGGTGATTGTAGTTTTCCCGTGAAATAAATAATACGAAAAATTAAAAGCCTGTGTTTTGGAGCATATGGGGTGTATTTTCGGAGCTCATGGGATGCATTTTCGGAGCTCATGAGGTGCAATTACCGAGAAATTTTCAATCGCCATTTTTTAATATTTAGTCAGCCTACATCCGGTGACGATCATTGATTTTTCCCTATAAATGATAACCATCTAATACACTATATGCATTTTAAAATTAATAAATTGTAGAAATATAAATATGCTATTAGAAAACAAAATAGGAGCAAAAAAAATCCTTCTATTCATTCCTTTGATTCATTTGTTCTATTTCATATAATAAAAGTAACTTTTTAATTCGTATGCTTTATTTATTGAAGTAAAGAAAGTACATACTTATTCTTATACTCTATAATATTCTTATAATTGCTTTAATATAGTAAAATATGTTGGAGAGAAAGTTGTAACTCAGATCTGTGCAATGAATTTGCATTTAGTATTTTTAGTTGATACCCGTAACAACAGATTCTATCTGCTGTATTAATTTGCATTTAGTATTTGTAGTTGATACCTGTAACAATAGATTCTATCTGCTGTACTAATATGCATTTAGTATTTGTAGTTGATACCTGTAACAACAGGTTCTATCTGCTGTGCTCATGACCACATCAGGTTTTATTCCTTAAAAATTATTCCAGGTCCCTTAAAAAATGTATGCTTATTTAACCTTGGAGCATTCATTGTATTGTACCTTTAACAGATTTAGGGTACGTGCAATAGTTACAGTTAGCCTAAACCTATTTTCATGTGAACTGTACCACTAACATTAGGTAAAGATTTTATGCTCTTATTTAAGTCATATATTGTTTATATTTACTGATGAACTATAATGTTTATGATTATTTAATTCATCTTGTATTGTATAAGGGCAACAGGAAGGATATTTTTAATTGCATGAAAATTTAAACTCAATCAACCAATAAGTTTCAAAGAAAAAGAACTAAAAATGACTAATTTTTCTGATCCAAAAAGTAACAACCAAAGGTATAAGGTGTAACACTATGATGATCCTTAAAGAGATTTTTCGTACATAATTTTTTTTCTCTAAAGCGTATGACAGAACTCATTCATAAAGAAATATTATACTTAGAGGAAGCGTAAAATACATTCAAGAACTCTCTAAATTATTTGAATTATTAAATTTTGCATTAAAAATGGTCTATATTACAATACTTTTCCTACTTATAGTTATCGAATAGAATGACACATTAATAAAAGAAGCAAAATACATTTCGACTAGTGGACTGCGCCCCCTGCTCGCTAACGCTCGCCAACCCCCGAAAATTGCTACGAAATCTTATATGGTTTGCTTCGCTTGCTACTAACTTAGGAACATTGCAAATACACAAAATTCTAAGAATTCAAAACAATAATTCAAATCCATATAACAACTTTTTTTTAAAAAAGACAATTACATCTTTTTAGTAAATACTAAGTCATTAAAATAAATTCGAATTCAAATAAAGACTCATTGACTGAGACTCATTTTTTAATGAATAACTAATAACAATAATAAAACAAATAAATTCGTGATATAAATCAAAAATCGTCAAATAAATTCGTAATATATAAATTCGTGAAGAAAAGCGCTTTCGACAAAATACTAAAACTGAGACCTATCGACAAAGACTACTCACTTCTGCCTAGCTTAAGGTTATTTCAGTTTCCGCTTTTAAAAGCGCTATATGTTGAGCCACCTCAGCTAGATTTGACGTGTGAAATTTTTTGCGTCAATCATTGGTTGATTTTCTAGCGTTGCCATTCGGGGAGTTGTACTGAGGCTTTTTTTTGTCGCCGTGTAAGAGAAATATATATATATATAAATTTTTCTCACCTTTATCTGTATTTCAGCACTTTTCAATTGCTGGTTTACCTTTCGGAGGTTTAACCCTTTCTCTTTCGAAGTCTCATTCAAACATTCAGCGTTTTCGTGCCCATATAATCAGCGTCGCATGACATGCGACGAAGAGGAAAATTTCATCATTGAAACTGAATTCGTCGCTACTAACACGTCTCTTTAAATGCCGCGATTATTTTTGAATTTCTGAATATTGCTAAGAGATGCCGCAACTTGTCCCGATTTCTTCGCAATTTTCGCTGCAAGATTTTTCACCTTGAATTGAAATCAAAATCATTTTGTCCTTTCTATAATTTCGCATTCATTAGTGTTACTGTTACAAGTCAAAAATGTTATGAAGTATTCAGAGAGTGGTCTATGGACAGTAAATTCATATTTTCTCAGACGGAAGATGATAGTTCTGATTTATCAAGCGAAAAGTATTTCCTAAAATATTTTTTTACCTAATTTCAATAACTATTTTGAGCAGGTATTTATCTTAACCACCTTAAAGCAATGGAGTTAATAAATATGTTATCAGAGTGTACTTTTTAAGATGAAACTTCTGTGCATTGCAGGTAAAACTGGAGATCAGTGGACGGGACATCAGATAATTCCAATCAGATAATAACCAATAGGTCAAGCAAACAACTGCTTGCTGACAAAAATATTTTGCATTTTTGAATTAAGAACATACATTTATTTTCGGAGATAAAAAAACTGCTCTTTTTGAGTCTGAAATTCTAAAAAAAAAATAATAATAAATTATTTGACAGAAAAGGGGTTAATTTTTTAAGGTGAAAATAACCCCATACCAATGTCCCTTCGAAATCTTTACTTAAATTTGTCTTATTTAACTTTCTCTTTAAGTAACTAATTATCTCTCCTCGATTCCCATTAAATTCGAAGTAATTAAGTCTGAAATAATCTTTTTGCAGAAAAAATTATTAGAGGCATTATAATCTCAAGGAATTATTGTGTATATCAGCCCATTTTGGACATTGAACAGGTAAAATGTTTGAATCACGCAGGCTGCCACAGTTCTATAAAATATCATTCTATACAATCATTTTGCCATTTTATTATTCACAACTAATATCTATTGTATAAGGTATTTAATAAAATAAAGATAAGCATTCAATAGAATAAAAGTCTTTCAAAAACGAGAAAATAAAGCACGAATTTTTACTCAAAAATCTCATTAAACACATAAATTTTCAATTTGCTTTTAATAAAATTCAACTATGTATGTCTTTTCAGCAAAAAAACATGACTGAAGGCATCACAGGCTTGTTTTACAGATTTATTTGTAAAGCAAACCAACGAATCACCGTAGGTGACTAATCTATATATACACTGGTTATCATAAATTAAGGAAAATTCACAAAAATCGCGATAACTCTTTAAATTACACATGGAATTTTATGAAACTTACCCACAATATACAACACATAGTAAGGTATTAAACAACATAAAAAGAAATTATCAGACATTAATAGTAGTATAGAAATTAGCACATGTATAAAATAAACAAATTGGAAGTATCGGTTTGCAATAGAAAAAGTACCTTTAATATGGAATATGATTGCCTCTAGAAGCAATACAGCACAAACAGCGATGTGTGATGCTTTCAATTATGCGGTCTATCAGTTCAATAGGAAGTGAGAGCCATTGCTCTTGTAAAGCAGTTGCAAGCGTGGCAAGGGTCTGAGGGGGCGGATTGATGGCAGATACACGCCTCCCTAGAGCATCCCAAACGTGCTCGATAGGATTCAA